>NW_027397063.1:81803294-82069056 GCF_003265705.2 Callorhinus ursinus | reverse complement strand
AAGAAAGAAAGAAAGAAAGAAAGAAAGAAAGAAAGAAAAGAAAGAATCTTTATTGCTCTTGTCACAGGAAATTCCACGTGTTTTAGGAGCTGTGAGCCAGGAGCCCTGGATGAAGACCAAATCCATATGAGAAATATATTTTGGCCATCTGAAAAACAAAATATGTATTTCTTATAAGGCACAAAATTGCAGGTATCAAAGAGATGGAGGATGGGGGAAGAGGCCATGGTACTCCCAGTTAGAAAATAGTCTTTAGTGAGCAGGATCTCCCAGTCTGGTCCCCCTGAGATTCTTCCCTCCAGTGTGAGCTGAAGACATTCTTAATTACTATTCTGACTGTGAGATCAAATTCATGTTCTTCCCAAAGATAAACAATAACTTTTTGGAGGCGGATTGTCAAATCCCAACAGAAAACCTTGCCCTTCCTGCCTTTTTAATTAGCAAGGCCATTTTTCTTACAATGGAGTGAATCTATCTTGTTATCACACAAAACAGTGGTATTTTTTTCCTTTTTATTTTTTAAAGATTTTATGTATTTATTTGAGAGTGAGGGGGAGAGCACAGAGGGAGAGTGAGAGGGGAAAAGCAGACTCCCCGCTGAGCAGGGATCCCAATGTGGGACTTGATCCCAGGACCCCGAGATAATGACCTGAGCCAAAGGCAGAAGCTTAACCAACTGAGCCACCCAGATGCCCCAAAACAGTGATATTTTAAATCTCTGCCCCACCCTACCCTCCAAGCACACACACAAATACATACACACCTTTTATTTGAGCCTTTTTAAGAATTGGAAACAGACCTGGGTAACTCTCTTGGTTCTTCCTATACCTGGACACAGCTTTGAAGCCAGTACTAATAAGGTCTTAGACAATAAGTTCTTAGGCAAGGCCTTCCTCCTTCTCAGTTTTGATTTTGAAGGTGACGGAAGAGGACAAATTATATTTTAATGTAACCATGAGATCAAGAAGAAATGGCTGTGGTTAAAAGACAGAAATTGGAGAATAACAGACTAAGCAGTCAACAGACTAAGAAGAGAATCAAAAAGACCATTTTAGAAAAAAGCAAGTCTACAAAACATTAAGGAGTGAATAGAACATGAGGAATTGGTGAGGTAAAAACTAATAGCGCTTTTTTTTATAAATATTTATTTATTTATTTGAGAGAGCACATGAGCCGGGTTGGGGGGGAAGAGTGGGGGAGAGGGAGAATCAGATCTGTCCCCACTCCCCATGGCTGAGCTGGGAGCCCCAAGCAGGTCTCAATCCCAGTACCCTGAGATCATAACCTGAGCCAAAGTCAAACACTTAACTGACTAAACCATCCAGGTGCCCCCAAAACCAATAGCACTTTTACAAAGTCTAAGGATAAAGCTGAAAAAAATGGGAAAGCAGCATGTCCCCTATGTCCGGTTATCAATTCAATACTTTTCACGTACATAAAGCAATTTGCTTAGCCAAAAGATTAAACAAATCATTTGGGGAATCTTTATAATTTAAATTATATCTGCATTTAAGGCTTTGAGGATAAAAAGTCTATATTCCTTTGTGAACCTGAATGAGATGTACTGTCCCCTTCTTGTCCTTGTACTAAGAGGCTGAGAGACCGGCCCTATGGTGGGCGCCCAACATGACATTACATAAAGAGACTGAGGCGTGTGAAGTAGTAAGAGAAACCTGATTATCCTCATATTTCTACACGGCCCCAAAAGAGCCTGCAGCTTCTAAGTAAATGACTTGACGCTGCATCATGTGGGCCCCAGCAATTCTGAGGAAACGCTTAGGCCACCAAGGGAGTAAACACTGGATCAATTTAATCATACACAATGAAATGCTAACTGACCAGTCCTGATACAGCTGGGTGCCCAGATGAACGCAAAAGCCAGGGTCTGTCTGATCCTGCCTTCCCAGGTATCAGGCAAATTTTCCGAAGGGTAGCCAAGACAGATCCAGGGCTGTGCCCTTCTGCGCTTTCCCTGAGTGGCTGGCACCCTCCCTGCAAGAGCCTGCTATTTATTCTTTCTTTTTAGAAGCAATTGTAGCTACTTCTGATACAGAAAAAGGCAATTTAACGTTCTGCCGAAGTTCTGAGATTATTAAAACCGGTTCCCTAATGTCTTTATTATAATAGCTATCATTCTGATCATCCCACACGTAACATTATTGTTTCTTAAGATTTCTAATGCATCTTAATCAGACATTTCATTTCCTAAGTTAACCATTTTTGAGGCAATTTCGTACAGATTGTATTTCTCAGAACCTTTATTTTAAATCATTTATTAAATAAATGTCTGAAAATACTGAGTGAATGAGGTAAAACTTTTATTATTATTATTATTTGACAAATAAAATTGTGAGCAGTTAGCTAGAACATGCAGTAGGATCATTTCCTGTTACATCCTAATGATAAGCAGATGACATGAAGGTGTAACGTGTGTCAAGGTAAACAGTGTTAAATGTGCTTGGAGAAGGGCGGTAGTTGCTAGACGATATGTGGTTTAAAGCAAATATTTTTCTAACTCTCAGAGGGTTTTAATGATGTCTATTAATAACCCAACTGTATTTCATTATTCGCTCTAGTTCTAGGCACATGGGTTTAACATTCCAACAGTGTTGACTTTTAAAAGCATATTCTGTCACTTCCGGATCTTCTCTGGAACAGAATGGGATTCAAAATTTGGCCTATAGGATGCTGCAATCATCACTGTGGTCAGTGGATGGTTTAGCTTCATTTAGAATAAAAATTAACCTTTATTTATTGCTAAGTAGGTAGCAAAAGATTTGCAGAACATGAACTCTTTGGACTAAGTAATTCTTAATTATTTTAAATCAGTAGTTTCTGAAAAAGCCATTTCTAAGATTCAGACCTAGATCAAAGCTGGTGAAATAAAGAAATACTAACTAACTGCACTGTTAGTGTATAATTGAAAATTAAAATTCAATAGAGTGAAAAGTGACTACTATTTACAGACCATTGTTTTTAAATTTTAAAATTCTACCCTTTTGTTTTCTCACCAAGCATAGCTTAGTTTCTGTTCTAACAGGTTTAAAGTTATACACACACGTAGAGGGCTTTGATCTTTGCTCAATCTTGAAATAATTCCAAAAATTGCAAGACTGGGACAGTCTTCAGTTACTGAATATTTTGCAACTCACAGGATATAGCAGATGTCTGTAAGCTACAAAAACATATTTCTGATGTATTGGTGAGATATTCACATTAATATTCAGAATAGGAAAACAAAGGCACATAGCAATGCATATTATATTATATTATATTATATTATATTATATTATATTATATTATATTACATTATATTATATTTTATTATATTTACTATTGGCATTTGTTACTGCTACTTTTTAGATAGTGTAGGAAGGTACCAAGTCAATGAACACTGAAGCCTGTCTTCATGAACTTGTTTTAATGTGTCTTGGTATTATCAGATTTGGTCATCGAATTGTGGGGTCACAAAACCAGGTAAAATCCAGGGAGAATTTTGCACTTTTTTGGGGTGGACAGAGCAACACTATTCTGACAGTGAAAATTACCCAAATATAATGTTTTAGGAAAAGCACACCTCATACAGACCATCTGATTAAGAGGAAGCTGAGGAGGGGATTCTACTAGAGTCAGAGGAGAAATACTGTTTCCTTGACATTTTTCATTAGGTTCAAGGGAAACAATTCAGTTTACTATGAATAAACTAGCTCTCTTCCATTTGAAAATATGTCTGGTCCAGGCGGGTCTGCATAGCAGCTTTGCATGAGACTTCAGGGCAGGGAGTTGGACTTCTGTGTTAGGCTGAGCTCTTTAGGCTCCTTAACCATCTCTAGAGCCAGATACTACCAAAGAGGGGAAATCATTCGTAATTGCAATAGCACCCAACTGCCATTTTGGCCATGGCTCAGACTTACCACTAGCATAGCTTACAGTGATCTATCCCTACAACTATCTTACTGTGCAACTCCATGCCTAGGGATTAAATTGGATACACATTATTGTGCATTAAGTCAGTGCTTTTTGACTCTTGGTGAGAGGGTATTTACTTGCAAACTTATTCGGTGCAAACTATGAGAAGAAAATAGTAGGAGTTATCACTGAAGATAGTCTTCACTCTCTGGTCCAAAGAAAAAACTCGTTAAATTATACTGGAAATGGCAGGATCAATTGTACACACATTCATTCCTTCCACAAATGTCTACCTATGTCAGCTCTCAGCCAAGTTCTAGGTACTATGTGGTAAAGGAAATCCAGTCTCTGCCTCATAAAGGTTAGAGGTTAGTCATAACATTCTGTGAACAGCGTGAAGAACATTATACTCAATGTTTGAAGATTCCCTTGCTTTCTATCATGAAAGTACTCTTCAACCAGTGTACTGCCCCCAAGGCTATGTTATCCTTTGGGTTTATCTTACTTAAAAAGTGTGTGTGTGTGTGTGTGTGTGTGTGTGTGTGTGTGTATGTGTGTAGTTCTAGTTTATCTTGTCAACAGTGGAACCAGTTTTCCCCTGTTCAAGCTGGGGGTTCACAGGGGAAATGTGATTGTTGGCTCTTCTTTTGTTCCCTATCAGAATAGGATGCATTTGTATTCTCATCTGAAAAGAGGAGAAAGATCTCAAGGTGAAAGCTCTAATCTTTTTTCTTCATTTATTTACTCAATACTAGGAAAATTACACAAGTTGGTTATAAATTTATTTTTAGTCTTAATGTAATAGCATTTTACTCACAGCAACTCAACAAATGTCTGGTCATTGTATTCATGTAAAGCTTACCACTTTGTGTCCAGCAATTATTAGTTAGTGGGACATAAGAGGATGAGTAACATATAGTCCCTGCCTTCTGAGTGCTTCAAATGATGAAAATTTTATCATTAACACTAGAGAAGAGTCAAGGCTTTAACTGGAAAAAGTAAAGTTAAAGAAAAAGCTCTAGTAATTTATTTTTCATTCCATTTTCTTTAATGAAGTATTTCAGAAACTGTTCCAAAGTTGATTATACATTAATTTATTCCATGAGAAAAGGAGCTAATGATGAAATCAACTTGGGTTATATTATAGGTATACAAAGGATATGTAACAAAGTTAAATAAGTAGTTTTACAGCAGGGCTGAGTACATTGACTGTTCAAAGGGTGCTAATGTGCTAGATTTCCCGAACTAATTTAACTATAGAATCTTATTTTCTAGGATACCTATTAACTTTAGTCTCACAGAACACATGTGTTCCATTGAACACAGTTTGGAAAACACTGCTATAAATTATATTTCTTTGAATAATATCTCCTGGAATATGCTTTTGTGTAATCTAAAAGAAAATGAAATACATCAGCAAGCAAAGCAAAAAAATTATAAATAAATATGAACAACACAGTTTCCTAAGGCTGTTTACACATTACACTTTAACATTAAGAATGAAAACATCATTTTGTAGTTAAGAGGACTGGTTTAGGAGTCTAGGTTTTAATCGCAGCTCTACCTCATTTAGAGTCATATGACCGTGGGAAAGCAATATCAACTCTGAACCTCAGTTTCATCTATTCTATAGGAATACTATCTACTTTGGCAACCTTGCTGGATCATTGGAAATCTCAAATGAGGTCATGGATATGAAACAACTTTAAAAACTCTTACATGAAAGGACTATTATTATGCTCCACCAGAAATACTATGAATGCCCTGGGATAACAAAAGACTTTAAAGATGTGTAACGAATCGGTACAGACATGTTAATTTTGACATTTCTCTGGGTAAAAAATATACATACTTCTGAATTATTTCAGCTGTTTTACATGTGGGGAAACTTAAATATTGAAAAGTAAATCATTCCCTCTGGTCTTCTTGGGCAGAAAGTGGCAATAACAGCTCCTGATTCCTAGAAAGATAATAATAGGCTTTATTTGTACATTATGGTGTCCAAATTGTTTAGGGTCTCTTGTTAAGCAGATTCAAGTTACTAGAAAAAAATCTTGGTTGTCAAAATTCAGGCAAATTATCTTTAATAAGGTTGCTTTTTATCTTCTTTAGCAATTTAAAATGAATGATATCATTGTTTTGAAGTTATAATTTATTCTATACTTAACTACTATTACTACTTCTTACTACTCTTGGATTAAGACTTATTTCATTCTGCATATAATTCTAAATGTTTTTATAAGATAAGGAGTATATTGCTTCAATTATCAACTTTTATTTCCTAATTTTTGGCTGTTCACAAAAAGACAAAAAAGGGAGAGCGGAGTGCTAAAGGTAAAAAAAATTAAATCATTTAGTTATCAATTAATTCCAGGAGGTAAATTTGAAACATTTTTATTCATTTATTTGAATTTAATTCTCCAGTTGTTTTATAATCATGCTAAGGAATGTATAGGCCAAATATATTTTTAATGCACAGTTTCAAATTCTTGTGCAGAAAAACCAGATTCTGTATTTTACTAACATTACCATATATTACTTAGTCAATATCTACATTCTAGATGCTTTTTTTAATTAAGAGACTTCATTTTTTAGAACAGTTTTAGGTTCACAACAAAATTCAACAGAAAGTATGGAAGGTTCCCATTAACCCCTGTCTCCACACACAGGCACCTTCCCCCACTATCAACATCCTGCACCAGTGGGCTGCATTTGCTATAATTGAGGAACATTCATTGACACATCATTACTTCCCTAAGTCCACAGTTTACATTAAGGATCACTCCTGGTGTTGTGCACTCTATGGGTTTGGCCAAATATATGATGACATGTATCTACCACTGTTGTATCATACACAATAGTTTCACTGCCCCCAAAGTTCCCTGTGCTCTGCCTCCCTAATCCCTGACAAGCACTGTTTTTACTGTATATAATTTTGCCTTTTTCAGACTGACACATAGTTGGAATTATAGGGATGGGAAGCTTTTTTTCCCTTCTAGATTCTTTGGCTGGTCTAATAATTAAATTGCCATAAAATTGATTAACAGGAGAAAAAAATGAATTTCATATGTATGGGAACCTCAAAGATATAAGGTTCCAAGAAGAGACCAAGGCAGGCAGCTTTATATCTTTTAGGCAAAGAAACAATACGTTTGTGAAGAATTGACGAAACAAAGAAGTTTGGGCTTAGGGTGCTAAATTATTGAGGAAGTAACAAGGTTTGTTTATACAGCCTTCTCGGCCTTGAATTCCCAATCTCTGGCAATAAGGATGCCTGTTACTCTCCTGGTATAGGGAGGATACCTTCACACGGGAGATTTATTTTCTACTTCCAGGAGGACAAAGGAGTGCTGTTCTTACACCAGCTGTTTCCCAAGTAACTTTTCATTTAAAAATGAATATGCCAAAGTAGCATATTTGGGGTGGCATATTCTGCTCCCCTTCAGAATCATAAAGATATGTAGCTTTTTCAGATTGGCTTCTTTCACTTAGTAATATATGTATTTACATTTCTTCCATGTTTTTTCATGGCTTGAAAGCTCATTTCTTTTTAACATTGTATAATATTCCATTATCTGGATGTATCACAGTTAATTTATCCATTCACCTCTGAAGGACATCTTGGTTGCTTCCAAGTTTCAGCAATTATGAATAATGCTGCTATGAATACCTGTGTGCAGGTATTTTGTGGTAAAAATCAGTTGATTTTGGTATATATCAAGGAGCATAATTAATGATTGAATGAGAAGAGTACTTTACTTTTGTAAGAAACTGTCAAACTGTGCTCCAAAGTGGCTTACCGTTTTGCATCAGCAGTGAGTGATGTTGATCCACATCATTGCGAACATGTCGTGTTGTCGTCAGTGTTTTAGATTTTGGCTGTTTTAATTAATGGGTAATGGTATCTCATTATTGTTCTAATTCGCAAATCCCTGATCTTTTCATATACTCACTTGTCATCTATATATCTTCTTTAATGAGGTAGCTGTTCAGGACTTTTGTCCATTTTTTAATTGTGTTGTTTCTTTTCTAATTCTTGGGCTTTAAGTGTTCCTTTTTATATTTTGGATAACAGTCCTTTGTCAAATATGTCTTCTGCAAATATTTTCTCCTAGTCTGTAGCTTGTTTTCGTCTTCTATTGACCAGATACTTTTCCTCTATAGAAATATTAGCTGTATCTATAAGGTGATTTGTCATAATATTATTTATTTTATCCAACTTTACAGAGATTTGATTTTGGACAAGCAAGATTTATTATGAGACTTTTTTTAAAGATTTTATTTACTTATTTGACAGAGAGAGAGAGAGCGATAGAGGGAACACAAGCAGGGGGAGTGGGAGAGGGAGAAGCAGGCTTCCCATGGAGCAGGGAGCCCGATGCAGGGCTTGATCCCAGGACCCTGGGATCATGACCTGAGCCGAAAGCAGATGTTTAATGACTGAGCCACCCAGTTGCCTCTATTATAAGACTGTAAACATCAAATTGATCCATGTTTTTTTGCCAGATGAATTTATATGCTAAATTGACTATTTCTAACATATTTTCCAAGTTTATTTTAGACACATTCACTGACTAGAGTTAGCTTTAATAAATATTTTGTAAGGTCCCCATCATTTCTTTCACACAGAACTTAAGCATTAAAAAAATTAATCTTTACACTTAAAGTTTTATATTTTACATAGGTAGTGGTAAAATGTATACTATATGCTGGAGGTGTTGCAAATATTTTATATATATTATTTCATTCAACTTTCAAAATGCTATGAGACAGGAACTATTATTATTATCATCCCCATTTTATGGATGGGGAAACCAGGCAAAGAGAAAGTAACTTTCTGAAGATCATATAACTTGTGCGTGGGTGGAAATAGTACTCAAGCCCAAGCAATATAGTCCGGCAACGTGGACTTATCTATTATATTTCATCGCTGTAGATCATGTTCCTCCTCTCTGGAACATTAAAATTCATGATTGCTCTTGGTAAGTAGCATCTCCTTCAGTTTTCTATCTTGTAGATTATTCATTTTTATGAAAAAAAACAGTTTTTTTACAGAGATTAAATTGCAAGGAAAGAGTTGAGAAGGAAGCCATCACCCCAATTAGGTTATTTTTTTCCATAAGTGTTCATAAATTGTATAGCCAAAAGTTCAGTGATTTTTTTATAACTCGGTGATTGGAAAAAAAAATTGTATTAGCTAATGACTCAATTCTTGAGAACGATGTTAAGAATTTATTTTTAATTTCTACATTAAAGTATTATCATTTATTATTTCTAAAATAATTAAACAGCCAAACAGTACCATTTGAGTAAAGGCAAAATTTTAAAATACATATGTTAAATGTTGTTTAATGGCTTCTTAGCTCATTTTATAATTGTTGTTACACTTCACTTAACATTTTTCCAGTCTTTCTTTGGTAATTAAGTACTTCAGGCTTTTCCGTGCCATTTAAGTAATAGTTTCTATACTGTTTTTCATTAAGAAATTAACAAGAAAAAGACATTCCTTTAATACAAGCAAATTATTTTTCAGGCAGTAACAGGAATAGGATTACATTCTCTAGGAAATTTACAGGTAATTTTCCTACCCAGTGATGGAATAGATGAGAGGAGGGTTGCTGAAGCACCTCCTAATCTTTCATCTTGTCACAGTAGGATTCATTAAAGGACAAAATTCAAATGCCTCCTATGAAGAAAATAAAGTCACGCATGTCGAAGGGCAGCTCTGCGAGGAAGAGCAATGGGTACATGTAACGGAAAGTCAGTTTGATAAGAGAAGATGGTTTGATTCACTGAAGAAACGTAATGTTGAACAAATCCAACTGAAATGTAAGGCCTTGAAGGGCATGATACATATATATCTTACAATGCCCTCCCACAAAATACTCTGCCGTTAGTATATTTGTAAAACGTATCTGCTGGTGATTCCTGGAAATAACAAGTAAGTATATGTAGTGCCTACTAAGTATGAGGAACTCTCCTCTCTTTAGCCCCGAACCAAAGAGACCAGGTGCCAGTTTTTGTGAAGCTCGCAGTCTGGTAGGGAAAAGGAGAGAGAGAAACAATAAGCAGGTCAGCAATAAATGAGTATAGTAATTTCAGATAGTAATAAGCTATAAGAAAATAAAACAGGATGAATATAGAAGGACTGATGTCCTATAGTTTTAATTTAAAATATTAAACACATAAAAATGTTATTATTTGATGCTCTTATCTATATTTATTACATGTATATACCACATATGTAAAACGAAAGCACACAAGTTCTTAAAAATCTGGATTCAGAAATAAAACATTTGAAGCCTCTATCTACCCTTCTGATCTCAACTTCTCCCTTACCCTTACCTCCAGAATTTGGCACCATTTAAAATCTGTTCTTGTCATTTGCTTAGTCTCCCTAATGATTGTACCACATGCATATGTATTTGGAAATATATTGTTTTATTTTCTCTTTTTAAAATATTATAAAAATGAAACCAGAGCTATTTTTTTTATTGTCACTGGCTTTTTTGAGTCTACACTTTGTTCTGATATTCACCCATGTTGGTGCCTGTTTATTTATTTTAAATGCTATGTATTAAATTTCAGTGTGTGAGTTCATTACATTTATCCATTCTGCTCTCTATTGGCATTTTGATTGTTTCCGGGTTGTTTGTTTTCTGTTTGTTTGCTATTACAGCAAACAGAGCTCTGATCATTTTCTTTGATACTTTTAATCTGATACATATGTTGCTTTATGGATATGTGTCTAAATGTGGAATTTCTGATTCACAGGGCATGTTAGTATTCAAATTTCCTAGATACATTCTCTGTTTTTTCAAGTAGTGGTACGTAGGCACACTAGAAATGTGACTCTCTGGATGCAGAATATTCTACACAAAGAGAATACAATTGAAAGCCCTAAAGTGGGATGAACTTTATTGTTCTAAGAAGAGAACAAAGGGCCAAGAAGCCAAAATATAGCAAGGGGACTAAAAGTTAGCAAAGGGCCAGATCAGATGAGGTCCTGTAGGGCATTTGAAATAGTGATCAGGATGAGGAGCACATGATTTTATGCCCTACACCAAATTGTTGGTAACCTCAAATATATATACATTTATTTTAATCAATAATATATATTGATATATTAATGTATAGTAATATATTATATAATATATAACACATATTTTATATAATATATTGCTATAAAGTAATTTATAATTTATAAAATAATAAAATATTGCATATATGTGTAATTTACAAACTGCTACAGACTGCATAGAGCAAGGGAGAAATCTGTAGCCGCCATTAACTGCTGAGAAATTTGTGTTTTATAAAATAGGTCCAAGTTATGAAACCAAAGGGAAGAAAACCACAGAAAGCAAAGGTACTATGATTGATGTTTGGCCATAACTTTACAATTATTATTCCTCCAACATATGATGCAATTGATTTCCCTCAAGATGTCCCCCCCTCTCATAATCTCTCTGTTCCAAATGGACTCCATCGTTGTGTAGCCTGGCTATGAAGCAGCCAGCAGAAGAGACATACTAGATTAAAACTTAGTTTTCTTTATTCAGGTTGACTTTGTGAGGTGCTAATAGAGATGATTGAGGTCTAAAGCCTCTCTGCACAACACACCCCTTGGCACAATCCCAGAGAAACAGCTTACGTATGAAACTATGTTATCTCAGTCAGTTATCTCAGGCTCCAAGGTGTTTATTTTTCTCCATCAGAAATGAGTTCAGGTTTTGTTAACAAACTTTTCACAACAGAAATTAATTACTGATTAATAACATCTACAGAGCTGAATAAAGCAATGTCGCCTGATTAATGTGTCTACCTTGTAGCCACAGAAGAAATAGGATGTTTAAAATAAAATAGCATGGTTAAACAAAAAAGAATTGACAAAACCTATATTGCACTTTTTTTGAGTCATCAGTCTTAAATCTCTGACATTGGTACTTGCATTCTGTAGCACACTGATTCTATTCCAATAACATTCTCCTTTTTATAGCACTAGTTAGTGCCCTAAAATCTAAGGTATGACCATTCTTAGTTTGTAAAGTTACAATTTATTTTAGTAAATTTTTGCACTGTAATGCTAAAGGAACTTAATGTGTTTAAAAAGATGTTTAAATCTAAACTTCACATCTACCTAAAATAAGAATCTACTTTCATTAAGTATTATAAGCTCTAATATGAGCAGACAGTGGGCTATAGTGCAGTGGCTTTAAACTTTTTTGATCAAATTTTGCAGTAAGTACCTCTGAAACAAGTAATACATTTTATGTTAAAATAAAAAAAAAAGAAGATAGTAGGAAGGGAAAAATGAAGGCGGTTGGAATCAGAGGGAGAGACGAACCATGAGAGACGATGGACTCTGAGAAACAAACTGAGGGTTCTAGAGGGGAGGGGGTGGGGGGATGGGTTAGCCCGGTGATGGGTATTAAGGAGGGAGCTGCATGGAGCACTGGGTGTTATACGCAAACAATGAATCATGGAACACGACATCAAAAACTAATGATGTAAGGTATGGTGATTAACATAACATAATTTTAAAAAATTAAAAAAAATTCGCAGTAAGGAAAAATCCATCACTCCTAGAGTGTCCGCACACACATGCACACACACACTCACACATGCACAAACCTTATACCTGCGTGGAAAGTTTCAGAATCAAAATGTACCATTAATATATGCATGACCTAGATATAACCAATTCTATTAATCTATTCTATTCTATGCTCTTCTGCTCTGTCCTTTCTTCCCCCCCTCTTCTTTTCTTCCTTCATTTTTTCTATCTTTCTCACGCTGCTGCAGTGGTTAAGAACATGACTCTGAAATCAAACAAAACTGGCGTCAAGACTTGATTTCACTTCTTTGAGACCCTAGGGAAGTTATTTAATCTCCACCTATAAAATTGGGATAATAATAGCACATATTTCATATGCTTTTGTGAGATTAAGTGAAATAATGCATGTAAAGCAATCAGTACAATTTTATAACCAATAGTAATTGCTCAATAAGTGTTAGACATCAGCAAAAGTGTTAGTAGTTTTAATTTTAAATCAAAAGCAAATACTTTTGAATGTTTAAGGATGATTCAAATAAAATTTTATATGAAATAGCTGACGCGAATCTGAATTACGAAGTGGACCTTTAACAAAGTAATCTATAATGTATAGTACACCGTTTTCTTTAGTGGGGTTTATATAAAACAGGTTTATGAGAAACAGAAAATTCATGTCATGGAAACTGTCTTTTAATAAGGGTGAAAAACACCTTTTTAAATAGAACTGAAAACTTTTTTCTTCAATATGGTTTATGGATACAGCTGACCAATGAACCCCCATCCCCACAGTTGAGATCAGCATTATCATTCATCCCCAGTTACAGAAACGGCATTCTAGTTGTTACCAATATTTTTTATTCATGCCAAACTACAGCTAAAGCCATAGACAATCCAAATGAACTGGGCTGTGTGTGAGGACGTCAGGGGTGGGCATCCATATATGTTCCCGGCATCTGGAGACGTCCTCTGTTGGCCAAGAGAAAACGAGTCATGAAATCAGACTGCAGGGGCCCTACCCAGAGGCCTGCTGAGCTAGTGCAAATTGTTACAAAAGGGGCTGAAAATCTGAATTTTGTGGAATAGCTTTCTATTTTTAGTTTCTGGCAAATAATTTAAAAAAAAATTAAACACTGTGTGAGCAAAACTCATTGCTGGCTTGATCTGGCCCATGAGGTGCCAGTTTATAGCTTGTGATATAATTCAGCCTGAAGATTCACACTTGCCGAAACCAGAGGAAGGGAGGTGTGGGAATTAATTAGATTATTGTGAATAAGAGTTTCTTAATATATTTGGAAAGACCTCCACTTCAAACTCTGCATATGAATAATACATGATAATGACATGAATATTATTGTACTTTAAACATAAATGTACCACCACACAAATTAAAATAGCTTCTAAATCCTCCTCTTGTTCTTAGTTGCAGAACAAATTTGCATGCCCCAATTGCCAACATTCTGGTGTGCTTTTAGCAAAACACTTCTACAAAAGAATGTGTGTCATTCAGTGAAGAATGTGATATAACAGGGTTTCCAGCTACTAAACTGAACAATGAATTTTTAATTTTGTCAGTGACAAACATCAGCTATTCTCCAATTTGATTAAGGAGTATTGGTGTTTTCCCACTTGTAGATGTTGTGTCCTTTTTCTGGTTAAAAAAAGGGAAGAACTTTGAAAAATGTGTCACTTATAAATATGTTGGTTTCCTGTTCAGTTTCACTAGTTTAGATTACATTCAAAAGGGACATAATATGTCCTGGATAATACATTCTTACAGAAACCATACATTACCTGTGGAAGTGGTAGGGTATAAATAATTATTCCCAAATGGTAGGTACTTCTCTAGGTGCATAAATAAATAAATCTAAATATGCAACCCTTTTCACCTTGCTAATTTAGAAATGTATGCCAAATTGCCGCAAGCTTCTAGCTACACTTACATTTTTTTCTTTCCTTCCCACTCTCTTGCCTATATTTCTTTGAATCCATTTTCAGTAACAGAATTAATACGCAACAGCATAACTGATGTTACTAGTATTCAGTTGTGTCATCCCAGTTAAGTATATAGATCTGTTTGATACAGACACCATTTACATGTATACGTGTATTCTAAGAAATTTTACATGCAATAAATTCAAATGGGGTTATTAAATAGGGGTAAAAGATAATAAGCTATTGAGAATTGCTTAAGTCTCTATAATAGCTATTTGTGTGGTTTCATCCTTTCATTTATTCATCAAATGTTTACTTAGCACCTACTATGTGCCTAACCCTAGTATAGGTGTAGACAATACAGCAGTAAAGCATTTATTACTTGTATTACACGTTTCCACAGTTATATTATTCTGTTATTATAGACCCTGTACAGATCTATCAAATGAAGTACAGTTGCCAAAGTATACCATTCGAAACCTGTTACAGTAGTACACAGTCTCTTTCTGACACGATTCCCTACTTTTTTCTTTGTGTACTAATGACCTGATCCCATCTGATCATATTATCAATTCGAATCCTTTTATTTGCAAGGACCTAGGGAACAAGAAAGCTCTAAAAGTATGACTTCATCCAGCAGTCATGACCTCATCTAGTTCTCATACTTTTATATTTAACAAGGAGGAAAAACTTTCAGAGTAGCAATTAACCCACCCCTGATGTCCCCCAAGATTCCATTGGTCAGAACTGGATCACAGTCATGCTCCAGCCAACACCATTGAGTAATCCACCAATAGTGTCTGCCACAAACACTTACTGTCACCCAAACTTAACCATTTTCTTTTAAATCTTCATCTTCTCTCATCCTATTCCTTTGAAATATCTTCTTCCTCTGACATCTCTACCTATGAAGAGTCTTCATTTCAGTAGCTGACTTTATCCAGAAGCCTCATACTCCTTCCCAAAGAGGAGTGACTCCTGTATTTTTTTTTTTAAGATTTTATTTATTTGACAGTGAGAGAGACAGCGAGAGAGGGAACACAAGCAGAGGGAGTGGGAGAGGGAGAAGCGGGCTTCCCGCTGAGCAGAGAGCCCCATGTGGGGCTCGATCCCAGGACCCTGGGATCATGACTTGAGCCGAAGGCAGACGCTTAACGACTGAGCCACCCAGGCGCCCCAGTGACTCCTGTATTTTGAATATTCAGTCTATCCCTATCTTCCTCTCTAGCTTTTCTGCTTTGTTTAATAGTTATTAGCAGGCTTCTCTTCATTTGCTATCAAATTGTAAACATCCTTCAATGTGAGGACAGTTAGGTTCCTATTTTTTACGACCTTCAAACCTTTTATCACTTTCTTAAAATGATATAGGCCCTGAAAAATATTTGATAAACTTATTAAAATTCAAAAATTTTAACCCAAATTTCTCTAAAAACATTTAAAGTGATTTACAAGTCAAAACTAGAACAATATGTGATAGATAATAGTAAAACAGAATAGAGACTAAAGAAAACGGATTTGGGTACTACAAGAAACCTGGATAAGCAGATTGCTGAGGTTGGGTAGTAAATTTATTTGAGAGCCTTTGGACAGCTAGGCAGAAAAAGGAAAACATGCCGAATTACACAGATGTTGCATACTGTCAAATGTGACTTATAACCTCGTCTTTTCTTCTAAATAAATTCAAGACATGGCTATTCAATACATGGTTAGCTTTCAATCCTCTTTAATGGACAATCTGTACTCTTTTATCAGGAAAACTTAAAAGCATTTTCCCCCATCTTCTTATACTCTATAACTGAAGAGGAACAAAATGGTTATAATGTAATTAACAATGTAAAAGAAGGAACACAGCTAGTAACTTGGGTTCTATAACTGGACAATCCATTACCAGAGACTTAGTTATTCCTCTAAAATATCAGAAATCAGGCCATGTATTGTTAATATTTTAAGCATAAATATCTACTAACACCTACAAAAATAAATTCTGCTCCCCTTTCTTTTTCATATTGAGAGTCACGTGTTTTGGCAAAGTTGATTGCAAAACAAATGCCCCTAGAGCAGAGTTTCTTCTCAGTCTCAGTACTATGGACATCTTGTGCCAACTTAATTATTTGTTGTGGGGGGCTGTTTTGTGCATTTCAGGATGCTTAATAGCATTCCTGACTTTTGCAGACTCTCTGTTGTGACAACCGAAAATGTTTCCAGATCTTGTCAATTGTCTCCTATAGGATAAAATCGCTCCTGGTTGAGAACCACTGTTCTAAAGCCAACCCTGTGTTCCCAGGGTTATGTTGGGAGCGTGGGCTGCAGGTAAGCCAGAACTAGGAAAGTCACACAATCCAGCATAATATGAAACTGTGTGACTAGTAAAACCTCCTATAAAATTGCTGTTGAGGCTCTAGTTAAAGGATATGGCCAGGATCTACTGAGATCGAGGAGGCATATACAGGAAGAGATGGCAGATCATCACTAGCTCTATTTGGAGTTGAAACTTTAGAGATGGAAAGATCGGAGAATGCAACAGCATTAGAAAAGTTTAAATAGTCAGTGATTATGCAATGGCATAAGAAAAGATTAAATAGTCAGTGATTAAGTTCTTGCTGAAGAAATTCTAAACAAAAATTCATTCTGTTGTATGCTACCATCGTATCACATTAGTTATGCCACTTAACATAGTCCTCTGAAGCTAGCAGGACTTGATCTAGCAAGTTATTTGCCTCTAGTAGCATTTTCCCCGTTGCAAGTATTCTCCTCTGCCCTTGAATTCCTTGGGCCATAGACATGTTTTTCTCCAAGTCTGGAAACATCTCTATTGCTCACATCATTCCCTCTTTTTTTTTTTTTTATCTAAGTGTGTATGTCTAATGGAGATGGGCTGCAGTGTCATATGCTGACGAGTGATGGCCTTTACACATAGAAAACAATGAAAACAATCATTTTGGAAACACTGAGTTATATAAAAGAAGTTAATTCCTTACTCTCATTTATTCAAGCTTTTAAAAAGCTGTTTTTGTATTATAACTTGGGAAAAGGTGTTTATTAAACAGAGAAGTTATTAAATAGAAAGATTACTATCTGTTGGTTGATGGATCGATCAATCTATACTTGTTAGTAATTTAAAATTTTACTTTCAACCTTTATCACCTCCTGACAACCTTTGCAGGTTGAAATAGTTGCTGTCATATTGAACATGCTAGTCGTGTACACTGCTTTTTAAAAAATTCCTCTGACATCTCTGTCATAGGATGTGTTTGTTTACATTTCTCTGGAAAGTTAAATTGTCCTCAGGCCTCTAAGTTAGAACATATTTATGTTCCCAAATAAATTTCTCATAACTTATCACAGACAGATTACATTTCCATGACTCTCTGGAATATTTGTGCTTTGTAAACCCTTACATAGCCTTCAGAAAACAAGCACAGCTTGGTACAGATTAATTCAGATCATTGTTATGTTGATGGATTTCCTTTGTGAAACCTAGTTCTAAAAAGGTTTTGGCATCGATAACTGATTGACTGATTTAGACCAAATATGTTGCCTGAACCATTTTTGTATTAAATGAGATCCAGATATTCCTAAAGTATTTGAACTGTCAGGAGTTCACCTTCAGCTCTTTAACTGATTCCCACATTACAGATGGAACAAAAGATTTATTTCAAAAATCCATTTCCAAGTTAAAAGTTAGCTGAGGAAAAATATCTCATGAACACTTACTAGAAATTTTTTGGACCTCATAATGTGAATAGAAATGAAAATGGCTATGAGGGAAAGAATACAAGTCCCCGGACACCTCTATATATCAGTTCTCATGTCAAAACACTGTGAAAAGGCTTTAATCACAAATCACATGAAAAGCAGCCAACCAGAATAGGTTTGATTTTTGCTTCTTAATTGCAAAATACAATGGTGGGAAATAAATATTATTAACTAAAACTCTGAAATGTTTAAAGAATGCAGAACTAGACATTTCATCTATATTTGTCCCATGGGTACCATATACTATTCATATAGCAAAATTTATATATAAAATGTACCTATCCAGCTACCTGCCTGTCTGTCTATATGCATAAACATACCACCAGAATCATAGTGTTTTTAGGATTCTTCACCAGAAGGAGAGAATGGATGTTCTCAATTTCAATGAAGCGAAATAATTTAAAGTTGAATGGTACTTCGCTTATCAAATATATTAGCTTTGAAGGATATACCACTTAGGCCTGCACATAGTATTCCTTGCATCCAGTGAATTCTACTATATTATGGGAAAGCTGTCTTTTATTTCATATTCAACTAAGAAATCCACATAATGAATATAACTGAAGACCCTAAACCATTTACTTCTGCTGTGTATCATCACATGCCACCACCACCCTCTGTTATCCATGCATAAGCCTTTTTGATTATCCCTTAAAGTTTATCAAATTATTTCATTCTTTTGCTTTTAAGACTGCAATAGCTTTTCATGCATTCAGGATAAAACACAAATTCTGTTTCAGTCTCTGCTAAGCTCTGTATGATCTAGTCCTTGCCTACCTTTCCAACTTGACCTCATTTCTCTCATCTCCCTCTCTCACTATGCTCCAAGCAGCCTTAGAACCCCAGCTTGGGTCCTCTACATGGGCAATTGGACTCTTTTACTAGCTGACTTTCTCATCTTTGAGTCTTCATTTAAATGGCACATTCTTGAAGAGGTTTACCTTAATATGTCACTAACTTATTAGTCTTCCTCAGCACTTCATTGAACTTACCACAGTTTATTATTTTGACACTTGTGACAGGTGCATTTTGTAGAACAAGGGTCAGTGTGATGAGTATACTTAATGTAAGCAAGGTTACACTTCAAGGACAATTTTAACCACTATCTCCCTCAGGTTTGAAAAAGAAACATGGAAGTAAATATGGTGATACTTACTTTCCCACACACATTTAAAATACCCATAAGTATAGATATATGTAGTTCTATTCAGCAAATAGCCCTGAAAATGGCATATAATTTGGCTAGAGGTCTTACATTTTTCTTGATCTTTAATGTCAACTCTACAATTTAATAATCACATTCATATTTATACTTAACTTTTTATGATTTAAAAAAATATTTGAAATGCTTGTGCTCCTATTAAATTTAAATTGAGTTAAAGTTGGCATATCATCACAGCATAACACCACAGTATGTTGTAGTAAATTTTTTTAAATCAGCTGCATTTTGAACCCCTGGGATTTTAAAATTTCACTTAAACACTTTTATATTTTTTTATTGTTGCATTTCAGTTACCAAATTTCAATTACCAAATGGTGATTTTTTAAAGCTTTTTTAAAATTTTTAACAAAGATTTCAGGGGCGCCTGGGTGGCTCAGTCATTAGGTGTCTGCCTTCGGCTCAGGTCATGATCCCGGGGTCCTAGGATCGAGCCCCGCGTCGGGCTCCCTGCTCCGCGGGAAGCCTGCTTCTCCCTCTCCCTCTGCCCCTGCTTGTGTTCCCTCTCTCGCTGTGTCTCTGTCAAAAAAATAAAATCTTTAAAAGAAAATTAAAAATAAAAAAATAAAGATTACATTTATTTATTTGAAAGACAGAGAGAGCATGAGCAGGGAGAGGGAGAGGGAGAAGCAGACTCCCAGGAGAGCAAGGAGCCCGATGTGGGGCTAGATCCTAGGATGCCAGGATCATGACCTGAGCTGAAGGCAGATGCTTTACCGACTGAGTCACCCAGGTGCCCCTTTAAAGCTTTTTTTAAAAACAGTACTAGATTATAATGGCTTAAAATATCCGGGTATAATCAAATTATCAAAATAATTTGAATAAGAAACCATGAGTGAATATGATTTAATAATATGATATAACTGAATTTATAAATGTAGATGATTTGAGTGAATTTTTTCCCCTTAAAACAGTCATTATTTTTCCAAATGCTAGGCAATTCAAAATAGCTGCGTGTGGCTTTTTTCTATAGGTGTTTTCTATTGTCTTTGACATTTACAAAAAGTATGAACCACAGTGCAACCAATATAACATGTAACTGTGATTCATTTCCATAGGTGGTTAATGGCCCATGGAAAATCTTGAAGGTAACCCCTCTTCACTGAATTATATTAGGTTATTAGAGAATCAAGGAGTCTAGAAGTACCTTTTTTAAGATGGGCATTTTTTTCTTCTCAAAGCAGGAGTCAGCAGAAGGCATCTCGGACAGATCAATGGATTACAAAAGAGATCATTTGTGCTTCATTTTATAAATATCTTCGATATTAAACTGATTTTAAATAAATTTCTTTATTAGGGTGATAGTAAAAATACACTTTAATATGGTATAATGGAAAAATGAGATTGCATTTCTATGGAAGCGAGTGGTAGTCTCTCCAATCTAATCTCGGGCTCTCTGTCCTCAAATAAATTGTTCTATAGATGACATAAAGTAAGTGGTTTGGTCCTTTTTACACAGGAGTTTTCAGATCAAGCTTTTATGAAGGAATATTACTACAAGGAACTTTACTGAACCAGAAAGTGTAAATGAAGGATAATTGATGACATGTGTTGAGAGGAGAGCAAAATGTGAAATGCTGCTGAACTAAAATGAACTTTGTTTTGTCTCCAGGGCAGCCATGACTTAATGAAATACAGCTATGAACACAATAAATCAAACTTTGCGCAGAAAGTTGACGATGAAAGCAGTTAAAAAGAAACTGTAATGTCCCCCAAATAGACTGTATATGTTTGTGCATATTGTACATGTTTGTGTATATGTGTTTGTGCGTGTGTGTACATATATATGTTTTATATGTGTTATATATATGAAATAATATTTTTTTCATTTTCCCTTCCTAAATACACCCGATATATTAGGAACATTTTTGTTCCTCAGCTCTTGGGAGATCAAAAGTCTGTCATTTTAACATCAAATGGCATAACTTGGATTTTTTTTTTTTTATTAAAAAAACTTGCCCTTACTATGTCTTTTCTCGAAGACAAGACATTGGTACTCCAGGTGGAGGCTGTTGATGTTTCTTTCTTTCAAGAGAAGCTTGACGGCTGCTCCCTGGAGAGGAGCTCGGACTCTTTAAATTTTTATTAGGCTACAGCATTTGAAATTTGGAGAGTAGACATTAGCCTTTGAGGTGCAGTGTTTGATGGTATGAATCTTTTAAGCTGTAGTACTGCAAAAGAAGATTTTAGAGATTGGCTACAGGCCATTTGTCAGGGGACAATGAAGCATTTGTGAACAATATATGGTGAAAATATGCTTGCAAAGTTTTCATTAAACAATATAGGAAAATCTTACTGGTATGTTTTTCAGGTTTCAATGATACGTCAAATAGCATAGCTACTAAGGGTGTAATGCTTTTTTTTTTTTTTCCCCACTTAGTTCTCATTTTCAGACAAAAGAAATGTCTCCCTAGCTAGAGTTGCTTTATATTATAGAAGTTGTAGATAGCATAAATTGCAATGAAAATAAGCAAGAGCATACAGTGAAGAAGGAAGTATCAAAATGAATAAAGAAATAAGGATGACAAGAACTGGAGTGTGTATGTGTTCACTTTTTTTTTTTTGGTAATGTAAAGGAAAACTTGCAGGGTTTCCAGAGAGCAAAGCAATCTTAGAGAAATCTCTTTCATAAGCCGTACAGAAAAGTTATACCCTTAATTTTTTTGCCCTTACAAGTGTTTCTGTCTTCATTTATAATCTAGCTACAATACGTTGAAACACCTTTCCATGATAAAGTATAACTGGTAGGAGGCCAAATTGCAGGCACATGTTGATTATTTTAAGTAGCATGGTGCACTGGCCGTAAGAAGAAAATTTACCGGCTTTAACCAGTCAAGGCATAAAAAGCAGTGGTAGACACTTTGGTGAGAAAAAGCTGTTTTGCTTTAATAATTAACATCATGTTCTGCTTTTTTTTCTGCTCTAGGGCCTACATGTCATTGTTTGCTGGCTATGACTTTCAGAATTTCTTTTAAGCCAGTCAGTGGCCTTAATGCTGTAGTAAACCTTTTTAACAGCTATTCCCAGAACAGTTCATTTCTCCAGGAAATCTGTCTGGGAGATATTTCAATCAGGGTCTTTGGGCTCCCAGAAATATGTTCGTCCCTGTGGCCTGATCGCTTAGTCAGCTCAGACTGCCATAACCAAATCATCACAGACTGGGTGGGCTAAACAATAGACACGTATTTCTTACAGTTCTGGAGACAGGGAAGTCCAAGATCAGGTTCACAGCCACTTTAGTTCTCTAATGGAGTTCCCTCACTTGCTTGCAGCTGGTCACCTTCTCGCTCGGTCCACCAGTGGTTGGAGCGAGGAACGGGGCACGAAGAGGGAGAGAAAAGGAGAGAGGGAGGGAGGGGAGAGCTCGCTGTCTGGTGTCTCTCCTTAAAGAACACTAATCCCAGTATGAGGGTCCAACCTGACCACCTCAACTCCACCTAATTATCTCCCAAATGTGCTATCTCCAAATACCATCACACTGAATTTGAAGAAATGATGCAGTCTAGTCCAGGGCATCGGGGGTTTTCTTTTAGACCTATTTTGTTGTTTTGTTCTTTTAATGCTCCTGGTTTTCTGAATAAAAATAAGATGATCTAATTTGAATGGCATATTTAGAAACCCCTTTCAGGGCTTGCTTCAGCAGCACATGTATTAAAAATTAGAAACTCCTTTCATTCAGTGACTTTTTATAACTACTCCTCTGTCGACAGAGTGAGGTTTTCCTATAAAATTATGTTATGGGTTACATGGTTTTGATACCTATGTATCAAAGGTAATTGTCTTAAGAATGATGTTAATTAAGACAGTCTAATATGCCTTTTAATAGTTTTAATAAAAAAAAAAACTCCTCTGCGAATAATTGCTTTATAATGGCTTTTGAGAGAGATTATATATAAACAGCTATTGTGGATTATTTCCTACTTATTTCTGTTGCGGAGATCTTATCTGGCATTGGGTTATTGAATCGAATATTGGAGGCAGGATTCCTTCTTTTCCTGATTATGGAAAAAAACGAAGTTTTATCAATACTGACAAATCCTTTAAAACCAATTAGAGTGTACAATACATTTAATTTTCTCTTGTTTTAAATATTTATTTCCTTAATATTGGCCTGAGTTTCACTTGAGTTTAAATGATTGAAACTTCAGAAGTATGTCATGCTTTCTTACTGCTTTGGAGGTTGTCTAAACTAATTTTTGGTTGATTTTTAGAAATCTTTATTTACTTTTATTGAAGCAAAATATTCAAATAGAAAAGTGAACACAATGTATAACCCAGTGGATTTCGCAGCAAGACAGTCTAAATATAAAACATAAGGGTTATCTCATTTAAGGACTTCTCATATTTAAGAAGTAAATATAGTTTGCAACAAGCAAATTTGAAAAAGTGTGATATTGGTAATATTAACAAAGTCTAAGTTTCCTACAAAATACACACATAATTAATGCCAAAATTTAAAACAAAATTATCAAAAATAAAATAATTGCAAAGCTAGCTGACCAAGTGAGTTACAAACTATATATCACTACTCTATTTCTATGCTAGAATACCACTTGAGAGGGGAAATAGAAATATCTCACTATTATGTTTTATTTTTTTTTATTTTTTTAAAGATTTTATTTATTTATTCATGAGAGACAGAGGAGGAGAGAGAGAGAGAGGGAGAAGCAGGATCCCAAGGAGCAGGGAGCCCGATGCGGGACTCGATCCCAGGACCCCGGGATCATGACCTGAGCCGAAGGCAGACGCTTAACCATCTGAGCCACCCAGGCGCCTGCTATTATGTTTTATTTATGTTTAAAGATTCATTTTAATCATATGCTTAAAATTATATGCATGAAAATTATGCATATATGCTTAAAATTATATGCATAAAATTTAAACTCTATGTTCTTTAAATAAATTGGAAATGCCCTGTGTTTTAATTACACATTATATTAACTTAAAAAACACTTGGTGAGAGGTAGACCTGGAGATGTGTTGGAGAGAAAATGGATATTTTACTCCAAAGCCAATTTGACCAAATTGCTGTAAAGAAGATTTTTAGGTCATTTATATTCAAGGATACCTCTTAACAAGATGTTGATTTAATTGATAACATAAACACAATGACCAGTGTTAATTGGTAACTTTAAGACACTTTTTCTTTTCTCTTTCACATTGTTGTGCATTAGCATATTAAGAAAAATAAACAGTGTAGTTCATATTTATATAGTATGTATGCTTTTGCTTATTAAAAAGCATTATAAGTAATATTACTAAATATGATTGATGAAAGTTCTTAAAAAATTTCTCTCCTATCGATAATAGATTTAGATAATTCAAATATACTTTTAAAAATATATGCTTTGAATTCCCCCACAGTCGACATAACTCCTCTCCCCCCCAACAAATGTAAATGAAAAGAGACAAAATGCTTAATACATTGGTGGTACTCAATAAATGTTAAATATTCATTATGAAAGTAAAGCAAGCTTTTTAAAAATTCCATGACATGTATCTATATATATAGATAGATATACATATATATATGTACACACGAACTTCTACTTGCACATTTATACATATTTCTACTTCCGTGTTTGGACTAGGTAATTGCAAATGTCTCTTAACTCTAAGTGATCCTGAGAACCTTAACTTCCAACACAAACCCCTCCACTTTCTAGAAATAGATTGCCACGGTCATATCTCCAGCCATCTCTTCAAGCACAGGGAGAAAGAAAACAGAGAGTTCTGAAAGGAGATTAAAAACAGGGGGGGGGCAGGGAAGAAATAAATGTTTTTGAAGAAATGTCATAAATGTTAGTAGATATTTTTTTAGATCACATTGTTTTTTTTTTCCTTTTCTTCCCCTTACAACAGTCTTATTCACTTATACGTAATTTTTCCTCACAACTCTTTAGCCTTAATCAACAATCTAAAAGATTGTAATACCACTCATTAAAATAGCTTCTTTGCCATTGCCCTAAGTAGAATGCACATTTTCCAGTGCACTGGTCTATCTATTGTGGGGCTTCTGGAGGATTATAAGTGGGAGAGAATATCTGTGATGAATAAAATGCTGTGTCTAAATGGAATGAAGATTAGACAAAGAACAGCACTATGTTTTGTGTTTACTGACTTGGTTAAGTGCATTTTCTCTCCTCAAATAATAACAAGTATTATTCTGCTCTGATTTCAAGGTCCTACCCAACAAAATTTCATACATGAGTTTCTCTTGTGCAAAGAAGAAATTTTTATTTAAAGTTTGTGTAAAGTGATACAATTTAAAGTGGAATTTATTTGAGCATGTGTTCATTGAATGCCAACTATGCATCTGGAAGTCTAGGTTATTGACCTTTAAAAAAAAAAGCGAGCCAGCTATTTGCCAGCAAAATGAATTTATTTGGGAATAGCAAAGAATTGCAATTCAGGACAAGTATGGTGAACCATAAGCAAGTCAGGTGAACAGAAGAGAAGCTTGCTTTTATGGAGGAAAGGTGGAATCTGGGAGGGGTGGTTTCAAAGAGTTCAAGGTGGTGATGGCCGCTTATTGGCTAAGTGTGGCAGTTTTTCATTGGCTTGACTGTTCCAAGGAGAAATTCTTTCTTCCTCCTTCTAGGGTATGTAAAATAAGCTTTTTCCTATTCAGGGTCTGAGTGATGGTATGTGAGAGCCCTCCCTTCAGGGCTTCCCAACCCTATTTTTAATGAAGTTTCCTTTATTTATTTTCACAGTGTATATTTTGTGGTGATAAAATACAAGTAGAAACCAAATCCAAAATAGTTTATACATTTGAGGAGGGGAGTGGAGGTAACATTTATAATCATATAAACATTAGAGACAGTATGAACTAGAAAATCACCAGAAAGTCATTGCGATATTGAGCCTTGCTACTCAAATTGTGGTCTACCCACTGGAAGCCCTCTTAGATGCTTATTATAAATGCAAAATCTCAGACTCTGTCCCAGATCTACTGAGTCAAAATTTGCATTTTTGCAAAATCCCCCAGATGACTTGTATACACATCAGTGTTTGAAGAACACTCACATAGAACAGTATTTTCTTACGTGGGTGGGTATGTATTTTGTAAGGTGAGGTGGAAGGGGGATGAGGAGGGCCAGGACAGGGTATATGCACTATAGTTTGAAAAAGCCATTAACCAAACTATCAAGGATCACTTAGTACAGACATCAGGCTCATATCCCCCCTGAACGCCACTTTATAGACCAACCTCCTTCACTCTTCAGCCCTTTCCCATTACCTTCTATGTTAATCCAGGCCATGGTAACAGATGCTCACAAATACTGGGTGTCCTCATCTTTTTTTAGTCTCCCTTTCTAAAATCTTGCTTCTGAAGTCTTCACAATGTATGTGAAAGATGTATATATATATATATATATATATATATATATATATTTTTTTTTTTTTTTTTTTGTCTGTAGGGTAGAGAATTCTTTACTGAATAACCACTGGGTCGACCCAGGAATAGCCAGGCTGATACTCATCCAGTACGCACTGGGTACCATTCTATCTGCTGTAAAATAGCTTGACTAGCTCTCCCTAAGAAACGGTGCTACCATAGAAGTAAGACTTATTCTTTATCCACAGTTCTCTGAACTCATGGTGCTCTGAAGCTAAGTATGAAATAAGATATTTGAGAGATTTTTACTCTTGGTATCTATCCCTACGTGACTACTTTTAATTTTTGACCCATTTTTTAAAACTGTCACTCAACCACCAACCAACTAAAAAACAATACCAAAAAAAAAAAAAAATCAGTATGGGCCCAAATCAAAGGAAATAGCAATTTGAGGGCAGTTTAATTACAAGAAACATTTTAAAACTTCAGCTCTAAATATAAAATAGTAAGGCTCACAGTGTAGTCACCAAATGCAACAACTCAGTTTTTGTTCTGTTTGTTCTGATTATAAAGACAGGAACAGATAAAAGAGACACAAGCAGGATCTAGTGAAAAGTCGGGAGACGGAAAAGAGAAAGAAAGCCCAGGAAGGAATGAGATTTTCTAAAAGAGGTGGAGAGACAAGAAAACTTACAAAGAGAAGATCACACAGAAGAGAAAAAATTTAGAGGCAGAAAGAGTCTAGTTCCCTAGGCTTTGGGGTTGATGTGTTAATTAAGTTAGGCTGCTGGTCTGATTCCACAGCTTATTTGTAGGGTAGTCATCAAAGTCAGTTATCACCTGTTATCCCTATCCTTTGAAATTCCAATAAGCTTTTTGGCAATTATCCACTACCCACTACTGTTCAACTATACTTATTATGCTTAACCTTCAGTAGGCATTTAACAAGATGCCTTGACAGCCTCCATGGGGGATTGATTTTATTCTTAGATGCAGCATTACAACCATAGCAATATCATTTCATAAGTACTTGGAATGGGCTAGATGAAATCAATTTCTTACGGGATTTTCTTTTTCATGCAAAACACATCTTCATTTTTGTTCCCTTATTTTTAGCATGGATCTTTTACTTTCACCCAGCTCCAGAATCCTCAAATACACACACACACACACACACACACCAGGCTCTGCAAACAAAACCATTACTTTTTTTTCTTTTTTAACTTGTATTTTACAATAATTTCAAATTTACAGAAGAGTTATAAGAATTATACAAAAAACTTCACCGAGATTTTTCAGATGTTAGTATTTTACCACATTTGCATTTTCTCTCTTATTTTTTTCCTGAGCCACTTGTGAGAAAGTTGTAGACCTATAATTCCTGATTTCCCTTTCTCCCAAATACTCCAGATTTTCCCTCCCTCCCTCCCTCGAAAAAGAAAAAGAAAGAAGGAAAGAAATTCTTTTACATTTAACCACAGTAATCAGTTATTTAAAGACTATATCTGCTATTAAAATTGTTTGGCACCCTCCACTACTGAATGTCTTATTTACAATAAAATCAGGGGTTAAAAAAGATCTTTATTTTGCATATTTCTTTCCACAAGAGCATTTTTTTCAGTTGCTGATATCTCATTTCTTCATATTCATTCTTATACTTTTGTGAAGCATTTTGGAGGAGATGGCTGCAAAGCATAAAACTTTCAGGAAACACTTTGCTTTCCCTCTAAATATTTATTCCCACCTCCTTCCTAAATTGCAGGCTTGACCCTACAAATATTTCAATCAATTTCAATCATACCAGTATAATATACTATGCATCTTCAACAATGGTGTCCTGAAGAACTAAAAATGGCTTATTTTGGTCAGCCAATGTAAAATTCTAGAACAACAGTCTTTGCATTTCTAACTTCATTGATGTCATGGCAACATGGATATCTACCACATAAGGTTTTTGTGGGGATTAAATGTGTTAATTGGTGCAAAGCACTTAAGAACATTGTTTGATGATAAGTATTGTATAAGAGCTACTATTATTATTTTTATATCAAAAAAATCTTCAAAACCAGCTTTCCTTTCTGTTATTCTCCCACTACTCTCCATGGTTATATCATATTCTTAGCCACATAGATTCAATTCTTAGAGGGATAATCAACTTTCCTTCCAGTCCCCTGCCACCTCATTCCTACTCCTACCCCTGGGCAAATACATCTAATTATTTTTGCTTTTATAATTGCATTTGTTCCTGTCATTACCGCTACCTGCCTGGGTCAGGCCTCACCAGATCATGTCTCCCCCATTTAGTCTTCCTATACTACATTCCCAAGTTACCTCCTGTAAACACTGCTTGGAAACAAGGTATTTTACCTCAGTCCCTTCCTACCCCAATACTCCTGCTGACTATAATCTATTTCTCTTATAATCTACCCACTAAATGAGAATATTTGTGAATGTACTTTGTAGAGTATATAAAGTTCTCTGTGGAATGTTATTGTCATGTTACATTTTAACTTTAACATCTCTGGTTTTTAATCAGTTGTTAGGAAAATATTCTATTTATTGTTACCTATAAAACTCCATTCTTGAACCAGTGTGACAACACTGAAAATGATTGTGTCCTTAAGGAGTTAACTAAATATCAATTGTAACACTTTCTATACATGCATATATATAATATATATGTACAATATATATTATATATATAGCCACTTCCATTTTCATGAAGAAAATAGTGACCCATTTTTAAACAACCTGATAATGTAGATTTGTGTTTTCTTTATCTTTCCCTTTTTCTACTCAGTTGAGTAAAGCATTGTGAAATCAACTCTGAATCTGTGATGGAAAACTATGTGAATAATATTCGGGCAATGTATCATAGCTTAGAAATGCAGTAACAACCAAAACAATTCACCTGAAAACCATAACTCATTGTCAGAGTTTCCCATGTCAGAAAGTACAATATTTACTCAAGAAGGAAAAGAATATCTTATTTGGACTTCACATAGACTTAGATAGTGTTACATCAAAACTTCTGGAGGAATCAAGAAAGAAAAAGTATTTATTGAGTACCTACCATGTGTTCAATAAATATGTGTGCTTGTATGTGCTTGTGTAAAAAGTTGTTTCAGTGTGATTCAAGATTTTCATCATTGTGAGCCTCAGCTTCCATCCACTCCCACAAAATCAGGAATTACAGGGTTGGAAGGGCCTTAGATGGCTGGAATCTAATCTAATCTAATCTAATACAGGAATCTTCCATCATTTAATTGAATTTAACAGTGGGCCTCTCAGAAGTCATATAAAAAAGCAGACAAAGCTCCTTCTAGACATTTTAGTGTCTAAATTGAGGGACAGTCTGGTTCCCCAAGATCTTGTACCTGTGTGTACTGGCTATGACTTTTTAAGCAATATAAACATGACTACATTGTACCCCTCACCCACAAATAGAAACAAGAATGCTCATGTTCTTAGGTTCTTTTGGTCCCCCTTTCATTGACTCTACTTAGTCAATTTTTCTGTGTCTTACTAACATGAGATCGTGTCCAGACTCTAACATCATCCTTTGTTTGTCAAAATGAAACATCCAGAGACACACCAAGTAATCCAGGTATGGATTGAGTTTGATGGGACTATAAACTCTAATTAAAAACTGTTGCCATTCGCTTAAAGCAGTTACCTCAAAGTTTTTCATTCATTAAGAAAGTGATTGACAGGATGACCTCTTTAGTCTCAGTAACCAAACCCCCCAAAGGGATGGGAGAAAGGGAGGCCCAGGGTGAAGATACTGAGTGTACTAATATAGGAGGAAGTTTGACGTGACCACGTTTTTACCCAAGCTAGAAAATATTACCAATAGTATCTCTTCCCTGGTCAATGGGATTGTTAAATGATTGTAGTTTCAAAAAAAAAAAAAAAAGTGACCGATAAAACCATTATTTTTTGTTCTGCTTTTGAAGATCAACTGTATCAACTGTATTATACCCAGTTCTGTATTGTACAATTGATTTCTTGAATTTATTCAGGATTTTTTTATTTGTTCTTGTAAATTCTACTTTGCCATTTTCTAAAGAAACAATTAGATGGCCCCCAATGAGAGAATGGGTATGGATACTGACTATGGATTTGCGCTAAGAAATGGGACAAATTTAAAGCACCTTCTGGCTATTCTGCCATCTTATGAATATGCAAGCTCTCTATGAGTTCACATCTAGGATATTATAACAGCCTGTAATTCAAGGAAAAGGCATGTAATTAAATGAAGATGAGGGCAAGGAAAGAAAAAAGATGACTTTAAGTCTGTGTTTGCTCTCTGTCACAGGATTAAGCATATGAATTCGGTTTTTATTGACGCTAAAAGGTAGATACATACAGATCTATTCTCTTTGTACTCTGCCACACTGGATTTAAAATCCAGAGACTTAGACTCATATCTTTTATCCACCATTTGCTAGCCACGTATTACAAGCCATGTGTTACTAGCCATGAAACTTCATCTTAAACTGGAGAGATTAAACTTTATGAAGAGAATTCTCATTAATAACTGCTATCCATATTAAGGTTATTACTAACTACAGGGCATCTCTATCTGGTGGACTAGAATATTTTCTAGGTAGGACTGGGAAGAAAAGCAACAACCTTCTGCAGGTTAGAAAGTTTTTTTTTTTTCTTCTTTTATGAAATCATCATTCACTACCCATGGACATTTTTAAACCCAATCTCTCTAATCAAACTTGTCCTGTTTCTTTAAAATATGCAAAGTAAATTTCCATTTGGATCCGAACCTAGAAAACTTTTTTTTTTCTTCTGTGACACCTTAAAATTTGTGCAATTAGTCCATCAACATTTCTCACCTCCTCCAACCTTTGATACTACCTTTTTAAATGGAGAAAGTATATAGATATATACAGAGCTTTACCTGGAATTTTTAGTTCTTCCAAAGCTACTCCGCTTTTGTGCCCCAGTAATGGTGCATTACAGAGCACAGTGGCACATGGATGATCCAGTGCTGTAATCCATCAGCGGGCCTCCCCGGCTCCATGATGGATTACTGTATTACATCACCAGCCCAAGGGATGACAGGAAAGAAAGTGCTTCAAACAGACCTCTTTCATAAATTGTTTTAGTCCTAATAAAAGGAAAAAAGGTTTGAGAGGGTATGGATGAGTAGGAAAATTCACTATACCTTTCAGCTGTATATTGAATTATATACATGAGAGAGCAGGCACCAAATTTTCTTGGTTCACAAGATAGAATTTTCTTTCATCTTAAAAGTATGATATCAGTTAATGTGCATAACGGTGACCGCAGTGTTTCGCAACATCCTAGAGGGACTTTGGATGGCTCATCTGAATTAAAGAAAAGATTTAAGTAGTACCAGTATAAGTTTTATAATATGTGTATTTTGGTTCTTCAGTAATGTAGTCTTATTCCTCTATTAACCCAAATGTTTAATTAATTCCATGGTACATTTTCTACCCTTATCAGGTGACAAAATTATCTCTGAACTTGAATGTACTTTGTTTACATATTTACATACAAGAAAAATGTGGAACAAAAATTTTCATTCTTATTAAGGAAGACCAGTCATGAACCCTATTATCCGTTCGCTCAATATTTGACATTTAGTAAAGTTTTAATAAGTTTGTCAAAAGAATAGACAAATACATGCTTAAACCTCTAGGTTCACTTCTCTCTTTTAGAAAAAAAAAAAAGTTCAGTTTGAAATGTATAGCAATGCCATGTTTCAGAGAGTAATAAAATAAGTCAAATATATTTGTAAACAAATTAAATGAGTATCTTACACAACTCTGGAAAAATAATTTAAAATCAGGTGTCTTGGTAATCATTAGAAAGTTGTTTGGAAAACATGGGCTTTGAAAGACTTAATGTGTATTTTAATTTGCCTACACTGTTATTTTTGCTACTGAATTAAAAAGCATCATGAACAAGATGAATTTGAGGATAAGATCTGCTATATCTATTATCCTGAATATGCCCCCTCTGTATCATTTTTCAATGGTAGGATTTGCTTTTCAAAAATAAGTAGGGACACACTACACTAGGGGCAAAGAGAACCCTGCTCTAGAATATGAGCTTTTAAACTAGTATCTTTCCTTTTCTAATAACTCATTTAGTGTTTCAGAGAGATATTTTATGTTGAAAAATTAAATATTAAAGTCTTTAATTTCCTTGTGAGGCCACTAATAAAATCGGGTAAAACGAGTTCATAAGCATTTTCATGGAGCTCTCATAATACCAGCACCACAAATCATATCATCCTTTGGGACTTTGAATTTTTAGGTATTACTTTACTCCCAGATTGTGAAACATTTAGTTACATCAGTTAACTTCCTTAACAGTCCCAGGACTCTCTCCTTGTCACTGATTTTCCCACCTCTGGATCCGAATTTTTGACCTTGAGAAGCTCATGTTTCACCTGTAACTCAATCTTTTCATCCTTCCCTCAAATTTAATTTTTCTGCCAAACTCATCATTCTGGTTAATATAATAACCTTTTCCCTATTCACTTGCTAAGCCCCAAGTTCCAATCCACAACTCGGATCTTTGGATGCCAAGGGTTTTTCCCAAATCCTTCTCTATCATGCTAACAGCTATCTCCTGTGAAGTTCTCCTGACTTTAAAATATACTCCCCCTACTTTAATGGCATGGATTTTGCATGGAAAGTTATCATTGAAATTTCACTCCCAGAACTCTGTGGCATCTACTAACCCCTCCACCTCGCATGTGCAGAGGGCTTTAGCATTTATAAAATGTCCCAATATTTAATTATTTTAAAAGATTTGTGAGGTACCACAGATATGTTTCATCATTTTCAGAGTGAGGAAAACAAGACTCAAAGGAGGGTAAATATTTGCCCGACATAATCCTGGTGGAGTAAAGAGCCCCCCCAATCCCGATGGCTGCGTGCTAGAGACATCACAGAGCCTTCAACTCTGCCACACCCACCACTGGTGTGATTGCCGCTAAGAATGTCTTCGGGATTATTTCTCTTCTCCCACCCATGATGAAAATATTAGAGTTGTTCTTCCCTTTCATCCACTGAGTAGATGTTTTCCATATTAAATCCACATCCACTAGCAGTTCAAAGAATACATTATTAGGAGGATTTTTGTACTTACTACACATCCACGAGTTGTTTCCAGGTCAGATTTCTGGCTGAGATAATCAGGTTTGTTGAATCATGTATTTTACTATGTAGTTTACAAGTCATGTTGGGGAATGGGAACATACAATTGTGTATTTTTAGCGCAAAATATTCTTCTCTTTTTACCTCAGAATACACTGGAGCCTCATTAAATATATATCATTTTTTATGTTCAGTTAGCCAGCATATAGTATTTCTATCAATTAAATATAGGAAGTGGTCACCTAAGAATCTCCCTAATTCTGTTACCTACACAAACATTCAGGATTTTTACCATAAAAATCTTCAAAAATGTTTAAAAGTTTATTGTCTTTTGTTACCTCTAGCTTACATAGATATAAATGAAATAAATCACCAGGGACATTTTAAAAGTTCTTCCCATAACGCATAGAACAACAGAAATTTGCATTTACAGTCAATAGCTTTCTGCGGGGCCGTCAGATGTAAGATTCCTTTTTTCTACTGAGTAGTCTGCCTCCTTGGGAAGGAGAAAACCATTACAGCTTAGTACTCTGAATTTTTTTTTTTTTGAGAAGGATTATAAATTGTTCTGTGTGTTGGAGTGTAGAACAGTGAAGAAACAGTGAATAACGACTTTGTGATACAGATTGCTGTCCAAAGAGAACAGAACAGAAGCCAGTAATATCATTTTAATTAGACCTAAAGATCAAAAGCATATATCTTTAAATGTAAGTGTGTGCAAGCAATCATACAGCCACTCACATACAGTCACAGTTAATATAAGTTGGCCATAATTTAGACATACTACGTTCGGACAGCAAAGAGAGTTCCTAGTAATGTGTGACTTGCCTCAACTGAAAGTTGCCTTAGTTTTGATAACTCTGAGAATTAATCCGTGCATGCTACTAAGTGTGAGGTGCTAAATTTTATGGAACACATCAAATCGTTATCTGGTCAGGGCCTAAAGTAAGAGATGTTTTATAATCTGACGAGCTATAAATATTTAACTTAAAATGATGCTATTTAGAACATAGAGTTAATTTAGAAAATACGCTATTATAATTTAACTGTGCCCCTATCTATGTAAGACACTAAAAATTTGGAAACTATTTCAGAACTTTTGGCTGAATGGACATTTGGCTTCCATAACAAACAATTCCTTATTAAAAGTCATTAAAAATTTTTAGAAGGAAATATGCCAACCCATTATTTTCCTCCAACTGAGGGTATCATAGGAGATTTTTCACCTCCTTTTTCATATTTCCTTTCTCCCAAGTTTCCTATGTTAAGTACATATTTTATAGTTTTTTTGTTTAAAAAGCTACTTTAGGAAATCATTAAGCAGAGTACAAAATTTTAATATTTACTGCAAAACTTAACATTAATTAGTATTCTGATTAGAAGTTTTTGACCATCTGATTGGTGACTAATTCTGCTTGATTCCTTTGTCTAAACCTCCGTTATTGGTTTTACATATATATCATATATGATAAATAGGAAGAAATAACTAAAGTCAGTGTCTTCAGCAAGGGGAACATTACCAAAGTTTATGGAACAGGGTTCTTTTCATTTTTAGGAGGAATAATCATATGGATATGATTATTCCTCCTAAAAGTAAGAGATTGTTTCTTAATTTTCAAGTCTCAATATAAAGAAAGATGTAAGATTTATAAATTCAATTATACTTGCCTAGAGTCAAAATATAATCATTTACTCATGACCTTTCATTGTGCTATATTCTCAAGAAACAGAAGTAGCCTTGAGAATGGACATAAAAGCACAGTCACAATTAATACACTTTTGATTGATCCTTCATGTTGGAATCGGTCTTTAACCGTGATGTACAGACAGCCCACACAGCAGTGGCTCCACGATGCATCTGGCTCACCACGGGGGCTCATCACGGGGGCTCACCCCAGGAACAGAGAAGAGTGAGGCCGTGAGAGCACAGCTCCAGAGTTGGGCCCAGGATGGACTGTTCATTCCACCACTCACTAGCTTTATGAATTTAATCTCCCTTTGCCTCAGTGTTCTCATCTGTAAAATGGGGGGCGGGTGGTAAAGTGCTTAATAGTGCCTGACATGGTAGGAAGTTCATGATGAAGATGAACAATTATTATAGTTATAATTAGTGATTTCTACAAATTATAGTTGTTGATAGAGGAAACTCATTCATACCACGTGAATTCTTCACGAATTATCTCTAAACATGCAGTGCATTATTTGCTGCATATTTGTCACATAAAATGCCGTCTCTGTACTCACAGGAATAAGTGGAAAGGAGAGCCAACTATCTAGCTAATCTAGGGCAAAAGCTTTTTCCCTTGATTTATTCAGATAACTGACCCCTGAAGTATGCTTGAAGTATAGTTATAATTTTCTCCATTCTCCACACAGTGTGTGTAGTCAGCCTAGGTGTTATTCAATAGACCTGTTCCAACATCTCCTGTGATTGATTTATTTAGAAATACCTCCAGGCCAAAATGAGAATGAAAATAAATGGAACAGATGAAAGTGCCCTGCTGCAAGCAAGAGCTACAAATTGAGGTTAAGAGTAATTGCTTTGGCATAATTGTTATTTGTAATCTTAGAACAAATGCAAATCTCCCATTAAGAGCAGTAAATCTGGTGCTTAAAGTAGAAGATGAGTATTTCACTGCGGAGCAGTGGGAAGCCATAGCGGAATACTAAATGCAACGACATAAAAATTCCCTCGGGTCTTTCATTTTGACTAACAATGCCGGGGATGTGGTGGACAAGGGAGGACCTCAGAAAATGAATATAGAGATAGGATTTATTCACTCTCTGTATTTTGTTTTTCCAAGACACTTTATAAAAACTTTATCTTTGCATTTACAAACTCTTTGTGTGCTCTCTTTCATAAATACTTTATATTTATACCGAGTCTGGCTTGCCGAAAGCCTGATGTGCTTTTTATGGTTATTAGTCTTCACACCTTCATCACTGAACTAGGTAATAAGGTGAAGTCATTATCTTTTTATTTTATTTTATTTTAAAGATTTTTATTTATTTATTTGACAGAGAGACACAGCGAGAGCAGGAACACAAGCAGGGCGAGTGGGAGAGGGAGAAGCAGGCTTCCCGCAGAGCAGGGAGCCCGATGCGGGGCTCGATCCCAGGACCCTGGGACCATGACCTGAGCCGAAGGCAGACGCTCAACGACTGAGCCACCCAGGCGCCCCATTACCTTTATTCTAAAGAGATGAGAATAGAAGTACAGAGAGGTTCAGTGACTTTCCCAAGGTTATAAAATCATTCTGTGATATATCTGGGAAGACTATAAAGAATGTGTAATTCAAATTCATCTTAACTACCACATCATTGTTTTTCAGATTATTTTTTGAAGTCAGTAGGTTATTAATGCCAGTGGAGGTTATGATAATCAGAGTGATAAACCGAAGGTTTTCATTAGCATCCTCAAATATCCAGTTGCTGGGCAAAGAAAATGACGTAAGAAACATCATATTTATTTTTAAATGAATTGTTTGCCTCACCAGAGGCATTTTAAACTTTAGTTAAAGCCTAGATAAGATTGAATTGAGTTCTTGGTTACTAGAGTGTTACCTTGGGTTTTTTTTAATTATGTAGATAAAATGAGATTCCAAGGTCCATGTGTACCTGCAAGAATATTTAGAAAAATGAGAAGTTGCACTGGAAAAAAAATAGGCAAAATTGAATGTGTGTATTTGAGAAAGTGATGGGTGCTGGGGGAAAGAACTATATTGTAATGTTGCAATAGAATAATGAAAAACATCAGTGTTCAGTTTCTGATGTATACATAGCCAGGGTCAAATATCAAGCGGAGTTTTTTAGTGTCCCTGACTGAGACTATGCTACCTTAGTATTATATGTTAGATGTTGGCAGGAAGAAAGTTTAGTATGGTATAGATGTATTTTTAGCTTACAACTTTTATTTTGTATATTTTTAAAGACTCCCACGTCAACCCTGGAGAGGAAGGGGGAAAATGCAGAATCTGTTGCAAAACCAGAGTGGTATATACCGCTTTAGACAAATGAGTATATTTGAACTCTAGAGAAATTGAACATTTCTGGAGGTTCTTACCCTAAAACTGCTATCCAGAGGTGATCTCTGCTTTCTCACAGGCCCTTAACAGTTTAAGAATAGAGTTTTAATTTGGAAATCCATTTCTAAGGGGCAACATCCGCAAAGCCACCCTCTCTAATACATTGTGTTAACTTGTGACCTCCTTCCATAGAACCTACATAGGGACAGCTTTTGATCTGTGCTCATAGTTAATCGCTTATAGTGCCCTGGATTGGAAGGGACATTCCTTCCAAAACAGTGACAGGATTATAGCAACATAATCCCAAGCTGATTTGGTGAAATCATCGATTTTTCTTTAATAAAATAAAATAAAAGAGCTGTCAAACATTATTTATGCTCCCTGCTGCCATTTCTATAGGAAAAGAACACAGCCCCTTCTTTCAATTTAGTAAGAAAGCAAAAGAGTCACAGAAGAGCTAGAGATGAAAGAAAAATTAAACACAATGCAAAAATGAGAGTGCCTGTTAGCACACATTAGGGAGAGAGGAGTAAAATAGCAAGGACACGGGGATCGCTGCCAGTCCTTCCCTCACAAAAAGAGAGTGCCGGCGACCGAGAGAGTGTGCGGTTTTATCAGCCTTTCTCTTTCCCATAGGCTACAATGTGTGGTCCAATCTTAATGTGAAACTGACCTAGCGGAATGATCCCATCTATAGCTAACAAAGAAAATTAACATGCGCAAATTTATTTTTGAGCTGTTTATAGAGAAATGTCATGCAATTATAGCAAAAGCAGAAATGGGGTACAGAAATATTTTACAGGGTACAAATGGTTTTCACGAGAGGTCAAAGATTGCTTATCTTCCCCTCCTCCCCGTCAAAGCCCAGAATTGTTACTATTGATTTATACATCTGAAGCAAATTTGGGGAAAAGACTCACTTTTGATTTTACTCTTAAAAGGATGGTAACTCTCACCTTCATCACCAGTTACCCACCTAGGTTAGTATTTAGAAATCCAGTTAATTTGAGATAATAAATCCACCCTTTGGTTGCCTCCTCTCTACCAAGCATGATGTCAATCACTGAGATATTTATAAAGATACATAAGAAAATATTCTTTACTTCCTGGAGATCACAAGCAGGTAGAAGTCTCAGACTTTAAGAAAGGAAAAGGGCAGTCTGTGAATAATGAGGGTGAAAAACTTTGGTACTATAGAAAAGGGAGAGAGTATACGGGTTGGCATCTTTAAAAAACAAAACAAAGCAGAAAGAGAAATTTAAATGGATTTTGAGAGATCAGCAGGATTCCAACAAGTGATTGGAGTGCAGAGAAAACAGATTTAAATTTGATTTACTTCAGTGCAGACAAGGAGCAAGGATAACACTAAGTTGCCGTGTTTTCCTTGTGAGAGACACGGTTTGCAAGAAATTACTGTGTACCTTGATCTGCAATAACTAGATCAGTGACACTTTATAACATTATTTACCTATATTTTTCAATATAGCAGACCTCCTCTCGGCACTGCATACAGCTGCCACATGGAACAACATAAATTTACCAAATAAACCATCCATGCTCTCTCTCTCTCCCCCAGCCTCCCCTCCATGGTGTCCTTTGTGCTTGAAAGTCCACCCCACCCTCTCTTCTCATCTGCTGAATAGATGCATCTGTACCTGGCCATTTGTTAGAGTTGAGGGGTGATTGTGCGAGTCCCTTCTTCTGAGAAGCATTTTCTGAAGCCAGCCATCCCAAATTGAGGTTAAGACTCCGCCTCAGGGCCATGTTGCTCATTGTTCTGCCCTTTATCCCAGCACTTCCTTCATTCCCTTCCGGGTGCCAGGTTTTTTTTGTTTTTTTGTTTTTTTTGTTTTTTTTTTGTTTTTCTATCTCTTCCATTAGACTGTAAATTCCTTGAGGACAAAGACCAAATACTATCAGACGAGCCTTTTTATCTATGACACCTGGAACAGAGCCTGCCCTATTAGAAGGCACCAACTCAGTAAACATTTGTTAACTGAGGAACAAAACATAGAAAAAATATCTGAGTAAAATTGGAATCACATCCAATCTTCAGTTGGCCAATAAAATCGGCAGATGATGTCCTCACTTCACCCACTTACCTTATACTTCCTCTCATCTTCACTTTTTATATCTGTAATTATCAAACCTACCAATCTTCCTTTCTAAATATTTCTTTTCCATTGCCACTTCTTTTTTATCTCGACTCTCATTGCCTTAATGCAGGACTTCATTTGTCACCTAGACAATATTGCAATAATCTCTTAACCGGTCCTCCCAGTTGCAATAAATGTCTATTAAATTGAAATGGTTGAATCATTTAAAGTAACACTTTTATTTTGAAAATAAATCAGCTAGGAAGTACCTGCTTCCCACCTACAAGATGCACTGTTATGTGCTTTAGGGGAGTCAAAGAGACATAGAGCATAGAAACTACCACTCTACCACCCCCCCCAAAAAAAATTACAGTGTGGGCGTAGAGAACCGGGAAACGTGCTTCTCATATGTATCATGCATACAATTCACCTAGGAATCTCACTAAAATATAGATTCAGATGCCTGAGACTTTGCATTTCTAACAAGTTCCTAAGTGATGCGGGTGCTGCTGGCCCATGAATCGCCCTTTGAATAGAAAGACATTAAAACCCATGAGGTGCCTTAGAGTGGCTTCGTAGTGAAGATTTTAAGGGCAGGCAGGCTTCATGGAGGCAGTAGGAGACATAATGAAAATCTGCCCATGTTGAGGGAAGAATGTACGCTGAGGAGATGGAAATCCACGCCCTATTCCTATAAGGCTTGACTCACTTCTCATCTCCTCCCCCAAAGACTTCCTGGCACAATCACACTGCTGCTCCTCTTCCTAACCCCCCGTGATACCCATCCTCTAAAGTACACTCAGAAGGATCTTTCTAAAATACAAATCTGACTTTTCCCCTCCTGGGCGTGAAGCCCGTTAGTGTCTCTCCATCACCTGCTCTATACCTCCCAGACTTGAAGCCCCTTCCCACACTGGCCCTGCCCAATTCCGTCACCTCCTGCCACCCCTGCCAGCTCACATAACCTGCATTCCCGTGGGCTTCACCACATGTTTCTTACCTCTGCTTTTCACAGGCTGCTGCTTTTGCCTGGAAAGCTCTGTCCCCATTGTCTAGTAGGCAAAGTGTCCTCATCCTTCAAGGTAACTTCCCTCATCCTGAGCCCTGCCTTGACCCAGCCAGGCAGAGTTCAGTATTTCAGTGTTCCTTTTAGTTCCATACCACGTCACACGTATTTCCACTGATACCACCACTTACATATGAGCCTGTATCTGGAAGGATCTGAATCTCATCCTTCTTTACATCTTCTACCTATCAGGTTATGTTCCAAATATAGAAGGTGCTTCAATAACTATTGCTTAAAAAAATGAATGAGCGAGTAAATCCTCACTAGTTAGTTACCGAGGAAGAAAAAGTTGGGGCGAAACGGCAGAAGAAAGGGAGAATGGAGGAGAAAAATGCTAAGAAGCACTGCAACAAGACGGGGAAACATATTTATAACATCCATGTTAAGTCACCGCTCCTCTTACACGTGCACACATTCATAATTTACACTGCCCTAAAAAATCTTAACAAACTTTAGCCCATCTCCAGAAATCAGCAGAAAAGACAGAGAGTGTGTGAATACTCCTTCTTTTCAAGTTACTTCATTATTTGCCTAGGTCCTGTGAATGGTGTCTTCAATATTGGACTGAACTGAAAGGAAAGGCCTCATGGTGCGAGCAGGTGTGTTCCTCTTATTTACAGATGGTGTGTCTGTGTGTATGGACAACGCATGTGAACTATTATTTTTCAGTTGAAGGCAAAGCTCAACCTTGAATGTCAGGAAGCAATTCCAGGATGATCCTGAATGAATATAAATCATGCCCCATAACAACTCATGAGAAAGCCACATAAAGGGCATCATATTTGTAAAAGAAAAAAAAAAAGAAGGATATCTTTAACATCTTTTCTAGACCAATGCTCAATATAAAAATATGAAAGTTAAAAAACACTAGGCAAAGTAATAAGCAGTCAAACAGATGGAAAGTTTAAAAGATTACCTGTCATTTACCCCGAATAAATTATAAGAATTATTGTTACTCAGAAATCTTACATTATTATGTAAGTAAAAGGAATTTGGCAATGAATAAAATGATTTAAAATATTCATGGGGCACCTGGGTGGCTCAGTCAGTTAAGTGTCTGCCTTTGGCTCAGGTCATGATCCTGGGATCTTTGGATCAAACCCACACTGGGCTCCTTGCTCAGCAGGGAGTCTGATTCTCCCTGTCTCTGCTCATGCTCTCTCTCTCTCTGTCTTTGTCAAATAAATAAATAAAATCTTTAAAAATTTATTTTAAATTAAAAATAAAATATTCACTATATCTCACCCCAAACAAAAACCACTAAACCCAAAATTAATATACATAGGAAACATCAATGGATGGTTGTTCATATTGTAAAGAATAGTGTCATATTACATAAGGATTAAGCTCAGAATTACTTCACATCATCACATCATTCTTCTATAGCAATTAAATGTATATAGTTTAATCCCCCTCCAAATTATTATAGAACTTTTCTATATCATCCTTGATTTTTATCTTTTTTATCCCCATTACTTTAGAGCACCTACCAGGTTGTAAATTCTGTATGTACTGAAGTTGAATAAAAATGATTTATAAGTAGGTACTATATAAACCAATCAAAGCATCTACCTATATGCCAAGCACTGCCCTGAGGAAAAGAGAAGAAACAGAGGACATGGATTCTATCTACGTTCCTGGTCAGTAAAGTGAGTCAGAAATGGAACAGTGAGGAACTGTGGAAACCGGTGTATAATCTCTATCATGTGGCTCAGAATGAAATTGCTTTTGGGATTCAGTGTTGAGAAGTTCTGCAGTTCAGGCATGGTCTTACGGGTTGGAGATGGGAGGATTAAAATGATGTCAGGAGGAACCAGGCATGAAGTTCAGAGTGAAGAGATATGAGGAGCTGTAAAGGTCTCCAGAACTGGGAAAGGACATCATCACAGATCCAGAGGCAGGAATGAGTATGGCACACAGCGGGGCACCTGGAGTACAACAAAGATACCAGTGGGACCCCTCGGAGTTGTGGCAGGTACAACCTGTCAACTGTATTCACAGGTCCTGCTGTACAACTCTCTCAACACATGCTGTTTCAAGCCTCTTTGAACTCACTTGATCCCATCCTTTGAGACCCAAGACATTACCGTTTCTGGGAAGCCTTTCCAGATCCTCAAACTTCCATCATACTCTGTCCATCTATTAACAATTCTCTCCATAGGCCATGATTATATCTTGTATGACCAACTTCACTATTACCCCCCCACACACATATTCTAAATGGCACTGTCCAATAAAACTCTCTGTTATGATGAAAATACATCTGCAATGTCCAAGAGCCTCTAGCCACACTGGCTACTGGGCACTTGAAATGTGGCTAATGTTACAAAAGAGCTGAATTTTTTATTTTATTGAATTTCAGTAGATTTAAATTAAAATTTAACTCACCACATGCAGTTAGTGGCTACCATATAACCAACAGTGCAGTTCCAGCTTCTTGGGGGAAAGAATTATCAGGTATTATCCATAGGCCTCAGCATATTCAATTGTCGTATGTGTTCAATAAAGTTTTTTTATTTTATTTATTTATTTGAGAGAGAGAGCAAATGAGAGAGCACGAGCTGGGTGAGGGGCATAGGCAGAAGCAGATTCCCTGCTGAGCAGGGAGCCCATGCAGGACTCGATCCTGGGACTCCAGGATCATGACCTGAGCTGAAGGCAGATGCTTAACCGATTGAACCACCCAGGTGCCCATGTTCAATAAAGTTTTATTGAATAAATGATCAAATCTGAGCAGATCCCACTGTGTATTTGACAAAATAGTGAATATAAAAAACCCCATGAAAAAGTTATAAATTTTAAGGGCACTTAAAATAATTACTGAAAGGTAAGAAGGGAAAGAAATGTGACATGAATGGCGTTTACATTTAAGAAAATATTGGTAGGGGTGCCTGGGTGGCTCAGTCTGACTCTTGATCCTGACTCAGGTCTTGATCTCAAGGTTGTGAGTTCAAGCCCCTTGTCAGGCTCCATGCTGGGTGTGGAGCCTACTCAGGAAAGAGGAAGGAAGGAAGGAGGGAAGGAAGGAAGGAAGGAAGCGAGGGTGGGAGGGAGGGAAGGAGAGAGGGAGGGAAGGCAAAAGAGAGAGAGAGAAAGAGAGACAAAGAAAATATTGGTAATGGTGGCCTAGAACAGAAATTAACTAAAAAATCTGCTGAAAATCTGATGCTCTATACTATTTCTATGTTTATGCTTTATACTGCTTTTATCCCCTTATATTGTACTCTCTTCATTGTGTCTAGGTCTTTCCGCAGTGGACTGTGACCTCCTTGAGAATAGGGACTTCTAACCTCTACTGTATCTCCAGTTCCTAATATAAAGTCTAGAACATAGTAAGCACTCAATAAATGTGTATTGTGAAAAGAATGATAAAACAGAAAACTATTTTAATAAAACTGGCAGAGTTCATGTTCAGGAAGAAAAGACAGTTATTGCAAAGGCCCTAAGTGACTACGATCAAGAAAACATTCTGCAACATCTACTTTATACATGCATTTATATCTTGTGCTTGATAAATCTGTAAATGTTATTTCAAAAAAAATTTTCCTAAAACAAAATCACAATTGCTTTTTTCCTTCTGTCCCCTCTTTGTTGTTCTATACAGTCCCATTGCTTTTAGTTTTACATTTAATCCCAACCACTTTGGCTCTTTCACTATTTTCTTTTAATATTTCCTGACTTTAAGAGAGTGGTACGGAGTCTCTTTTACTTTCTCATGGTAGGAAGTTAACAGTATGCAAGGAAAAATGTCATCAAAGACAAATCAGAACAAATTGCAGGCGTTTTGCCTGATGCTTCTGCTTCAGACCTAGCATGTTGGCTAGCATATCCAATTTATCATTTCTGATCGATTAGAGTCTGGTTTATATTGGCCAACCAGTGCTGTAGAGTTTAGGATGGAGCCTCTAACTGATGAGTTTCTTCAAAGTCAGGAATGATAACATCAACTATTCTGAGTCCTACTTGACCTGGTGGGCTCCTGGGAGAATCACTCCCTAGCTCTAACTTCCACCATGGATTGCTCATTAGGAGAAGTAATATTGTAGGTTTGCTGGGACAGTTTGTTGCTACATGCCAGGGACAATGCTTCGGTTACCACACTAAGCACAACCCTGACTGAATGGTAGGTGATGATTACATATTTATTGAATGAATGAGTCGGTTGACATAGTATTAAATGAATATATTCTGTAAAATGTTTTTTGGATAGCTACTTGAGTTCTATAATGTATATACTTAAATGATGTTTATCAAAGAGAATACAATTTTGAAGCCAGCACTAACAACTGCTAAATTACTTTAATAATGAAAGGAACATTCGTGATAACATAACCACATGTTTGTATACTTTATGCTCTTCTAAAATTCTTTTGGATATCTTTTCTGGTTTTTAGTTTTGTATTTTGTATATTTATGAAATATGGTATATTTGAATTTGTATAAAATAAGTACCTGTTCACCCAGAGTGTTTGGAGAAATTAAAAGGTATAAAATAATAGCCGATAATAGTAAAAATGGTAACAACAAAAACATCAAAAATATGAGCTACCATTCATTGAGCAGGTGCTATGTTTCAACTAATACAATAAGTACTTTTCATGCATCATCTTACTTAATTGTCACAACAATTCTATGAAATAGGAACTATTGCAGGCTCCCCACTCCAGTGGATGAGACTCAGAATTAGAAACCTTAAAAGAATGTCAAAGATCATACAGTGAGGAAATAGCAAGACCAGGATTGGAGCACAGTCTGTCTGCCCCCAAGCTCCATACTCTTAACTACACCTCTAGAATGACTCCCCAGGCCTAAATAACAACAAGAAGAACAACAATAGTATTTATAAACTCATCATATGTTCTATGTATTGGATCTTCATTGGATTACTTACCCTCAGAACAAAAATAGGAAGTTGTAGGTTTGGCCATCCTATTTTCCAGATGAGAAAACTGAGGCTTATAGAATCTTGGCTAGACTCCCATGTTTACAAAGCTAGTCAGTGATAGAATGGAGAATGAACTCAAGTTCACTTCAAAGAGTCAGCAGGGTTCTTCATCACTACCTTATACTAATGGTAATTAAATATTCTGGTTAGGAGAAAATTATTATATTTAGAGTATGTGTGTTTTTACTATAGCTCGAATAAAATAACTTACATATACTTAATAGTAAAATCATACCAAATGTAATTTCCTCTTCCTACAATGATTAGAAAGGTACTTCAGAATCTTGAAGTGCCTCATCATCATGCACATAATTAGCATATAATAATATTTTTAAAGTGTGGGTATTTGAACCTTTGGGCCATTTAGCTTCTGAATATGTGGGAGTTTGCTTGAAACATTTTCCTTTACTATAACAGTGTCTGGGTAAATTATTTTGAAATCAAGTCTGAATGGAAAACACAGAGCAAAGAGTACTTTTAATACAAGCCCTACACCCTCAAATGAGAGAAAAAAATACCCCTCTTCCCTAGTGGGATGGAAGCACTGGGGGGAAAGGGAGCATAGCTGTAGTGTTTTCAACCTTTTAAATTACTCTTCAACATCTATTTCATTTCATTAATAGTGAATTCAACTACCACCCTATTTGAGTAATTGCTAATAATCAGAAAAAGTTTCCCCATCCTTCAGATCTATTTCATGGAAGCAAAATTTTCTCTACACCATAACAAAGGGGGGAAAAATCAAGTTATATAATGTGAAAATACTTCCCATTTCGTTTGAGGTACTGGGATTTAAATTATGTATATGTCCATCATTCTTCAGCATGTTTCAAAATCTGCTGTGTATTGTCCTTTTTACAACTAATAGAACTCATTACACTAATAGTCTAGTATTATGTAAATGTATTTTATCCAAATATCTAGTATCCATAAGGAGTTTATTCTCTATATCCCTAATGTAATATATCAAACAATAACTCATTTGTCAAAGGGAGACAGTTCATTAAAATTCAACAACCATTTGACCAGGATAAAACAGCAACAGTATAAAAATTGATGTCGCGAAACTTAACAAATGAGAGAATAAGGAAAGTGCAAATCAGGAAATTGCAGGCCTGCCCTCTAGGGCCATTTTTGGGTCACTTGTCTGAATTTTAATACTACAATTGTTCTACAAAAAAGTCTCCAAGTTATTAGGCTGGGAGGGAAGCCAATTTACAGCTAGGTGACTGGAATATCAGGGGCATTCAATAAATGAGAACATGATGCCACTTGAGAATTAAGAGTAGAAAGGTACAGCACTTGAGCACTGTGCTACAACTCAGTTTTTAATAGTGAATTATTATATGATTTTGAAGGCACATTTCCTACTGTGTCGAATTGTATTTAAGTAGCATGGCGAGTTAGTGTTTTAGACTCTTTTGTTTATGGTTTCAAATGCAATATTTTCTCCATGTTTTTTAAAGAAAGAAAATTTCCAGTGCAGCAATAGCACCTACCAGAATTTTACACAATTTAAAAATCAAAGAAAATGAACCTGCTGATAAGCTGCCACTCACCCTCTTGTGCAACTCACACCATTCGAAAAGGTCATCAAATGGTTAATATTTAGTTTTAGAAAAAAACGAAAACATGTAAATTTTAAGGTAATCAGAGAAATGCATTTGTTTTGTATGATATATCTATGAAATTAGTTTAAAATTAACAATAAAATATTTTTAATTATAAAAACGTCAGACATTTTTAATATAGGTTATGTTCACTAAGATCGTTTTATTCCAACCATGAAGATATTCATGTATGCATGTATACACACTTAAGAAATTTCCTTCTGGTTAGGTACGAGTACTCATTTGCACATGTGTACACATTTATTAGTTAGCTGTATGTAACTATTACCTAAGTAAGTTCCCATCTGAGGTACTCGTCACTTCAGTGTTATCCACGCACATAAGAGTCCCTTCCCTTGTGTCGAAACAGGCTCTGTTTACACACAGTCATCAGGGAATGTCATATTTGACGCTTCACGTAGCCAAAGCAACTAGTTTTCCAGAAATCTATCTTTCCAAAGGCAAATATTACGGGTTTGAATGGGGGGCAGGAATTTCTGATATCTGAGATTTTATTGTATTCTCTCCCCTGTCTGTTTATATATACATAAAAACATATATGCATATGTATAAACATATATTTAAAACTATATATTAATTTATATATTACTCATATAAAATATAGATTATTTATATATCAATATATTTACATATTTTATATTATGTTTAAATAACAAATACATATCTTTTATTTTCTTGCACACGCCCAATACATTACATTTTTTCTCCCATTCAAAAGAAGCCTTTACATATAGTAAACATGGCATACATTGTGAAAAGATTCCAAAGGTGCCAGGCTTGTTTCGCCCATTCATGGATCTAGTCTTCCTTAGAAATCCACCTTCTGATCTCCACAAGTTTATTGTAAGGAGATTTTCCTATGCAAATAAGCAGACCTGTGTAGTGATTCCCCTAACATATTGTTGCTCTATCAAAATTCCACCTGCTGTTGGAAAGTAGCATTTGGTGTCACAACCACTGCTCTGTTATACACAGGAAATGAAGTAATCACAGTAAAGTATGTGGTTGCTTATTAATACATAGTGAAGTGCTACAGCTATGCTTCCTTCTAAGCTGCTAGTCAAATCATACAGCTAATAAGCAAAAGACAAATGAGCAAAGCTATTTTTGTTCCCTGGATTTGCTCTTGACAGAGATCAAGGAGTGAGGCTGGCTTCCAACTCAATGACCTGTCATTATGTGAAAAGTGTGTCTCCTGCCAAAAATGAAACTACAAATTATGTCGTTTGATAGTGTTCATATACTTGTTTGAACAGGCCACCTTGTTCAAGCTATGAAGAAAGTGCTGACAGGTGTTGTCTGCATAGCAAAATTATAATTGCAACAAAGCATCAAGAAGTAGAATCATTAAGATTTCTTAAATGCTATATCCCAGGCTCTGGGGCTTGAACGTACACTTTCAGATTTTTTTCCCAGTTTCAAAGGTCTATATTCAAATAAAATAATCTGAGTGAGCATTTTGCTTACTTCAAGTGGGTTTCTTATTCAATTCTGCAAATGAAGTCCATTAGAATTTCTTGTCAATGCTGTTTGACAGAGGTTTATTAAAACTAACAAAAATGACTGTGGCTTATTCAAAGCCAATAATACTTATACTTCATTTAGTCTATTGAGCCTAAACCCCAGAAATGCTGTTGTGCATTGACCTTATAGCAGGATACCCAGAACAGACATATACGTTTTGTTTTTGACAGTGTCAGTGAGTGAGAAAAAAAATTGCTTTATTTGAAAAAAATCAAAGATATCCTATAATAGGATTTCTGAAACACATTAAATAATTTTATCTTAAAAAATTCAAAATCTTAAAGAGAAAACCTGTTTACTCTAAATTTAGTTTCTGAAAAATGAATTCAATCAAGTACACAAGGTGTTTTGCCTGCCTGATGACTAATAATTTCTTCAGGTAACATTGCCTTTTCAACTAGTTGCTTTGGTGTCCTATTGAAGATGCAATTAAGAGAAGATTAAATTCTTATAGAAATCAGTGATACTGTGCAGATATTATAACTCAGGAATGTTGTTCTCAACAAGTTAACAGGGCAAATATATTTCTGTATGCATTCTGTATCCATTTATTAAGTGTCTGCTCTGAGCTTAGCACTGAACTAGGCTCCCAGAAATACACATACATCATGTAGACAATATAGCTCCTGCCATGAAACTGCTGCTTAGTTTTTATGTGTTTTGTCTTGTCTTTGTCACTGGCCTATAAGCTCTTGGGGAAAGATATATCATCTTCCATGTTCCCCAAAGTGCTTCCCACAAAGAACTCAATTAATAAATTTTTGTTTTTTTTATTTACCAGTGAGAAGGATGTGTTATGGCCTGCTTTCCTTCATTCATTTCCTGCTACTCTCTTACCCTCTCCCACAGAACTGCTCCCTATTCCCCAGACTGACATGCATTTCCACATCCTTAGGCCTTTGCTATTTCTAATTAGGTCCCTGCTTTAAAAAGTTCTATGCCCCTTTGTCCAGAACCTCTGTATATGTCAGCCTCTACCCTAAGTACTTTAAATATGTTGACCTTACTAATCTTTACAACAACCCTATGCCTAGGAACTGTTATAATCTCAATTTCACAGATGAAGAAAACTGAAGGTTAAGGTCATTTGGATTGCAAGCAGAGAAGTAAGAATTAATCCCAGGTGGTCAAGTCCCAGAGTCTGTGGTTTAATGAATATTTCGTTCTGTCTATTTAGAACAAAGTCTTTTGGAACATTTCTTGTTACTAGAGATGCATGAATGGCCAAAAAAAAAAAAAAAAAATCACTCTCCTATTTAGCCGTGACTTTTCTCTGAAATATTGGGTGGGATTATTATTTCAGCTCAGGTCATGATCTCAGGGTTGTGGGATCGAGCCTGTGGGGCTTACCACTCAGTAGGGAGTCTACTTGGGATTCTATTTCTCTCTCTTTCCCTCTGCCTCTCCCCCCACCCACAGGCATGCTCTCTCTCTCTCTCTAAAATAAATAAATCTTTTAAAAATCATATTTAGTCCAATTTTTTTCTGATTATAAAAGTAACACATATCCACTGTAGAAAATTTGGAAAATACTCAAAAAGTCCCCTATAATCCCAAAAACTGTCTAGTATTAACATTCAGATGTTTTCTTTTTTTTCTTTCTACATATAAGTATACATGCATACATATATCTATGAACTATACAATTTTAAAAATTGTGATAATTCCTGTAATTTTGTGCTATACATTTGTCACTTAGCTGATTGTTATCACTTCTATACATCATTAATCTTGAAAAACATGAATTTGTTAAATAGATGATTATATATAATACAACCATACCACATTGCTATACATTTAGGTTAAAAGGTAATAATGATAATAGGAATAGAGAAATAGAGAAAATAAAAACAAAATGGCTAATATTTGTTAAGCACATATTGTGTGTCAGACATTCTGCAGAGGGCTTTATACACAGTCCCATTTTATAGAAGTGTAAACTAAAGCTTAGGGAGATAAATGTCCCAAAGGTCAAAGAGCTAGTGACTGTAGATTGGGATTTGAACCCAGATGCTAATTTGAGCCTGTGTTCTTAGTTGCTACCCATAACTTTGTGTTATTATTAAATATATTATGATATACATCCTTACGTATCAATATTTTATATGGTTTACTTCCTTGAGATAAATCCCTGGATGGGGAATCATTAAGTCAAAAAATATGAAAATGTGAAAAGCTCTTGATATATTTTGCCTCTACAAATATACTAATTTTTACTCCTCCTGGCAGAATATGAGAATGCTCAGTTCATAACACTATTCCCAACCCTGAAAATTATTATTTAAATTTTCATATTTTTTTAAAGATTTTATTTATTTATTTGACGGAGAGACAGTGAGAGAGAAAACACAAGCAGGGGGAGTGTGAAAGGGAGAAGCAGGCTTCCCGCTGAGCAGGGAGCCCGACATGGGGCTCGATCCCAGGACCCTGGGATCATGACCTGAGCTGAAGGCAGACGCTTAATGACTGAGCCACCCAGGCACCCCTAAATTTTCAAATTTGAGAATTTTAAAAATACGAGGTCTTTTATTTGCATTTTTTATTAATAGTGAGACTGGCTATATATCCAGTAATTATTTGTGTCTTTATTGTAATTAAGTGACATTCACTGAATCATAGTTATCTAGTGCCACACTTCCTTCCCCTGGGGTATTATTTAATGACAAAGGTAATGTGCATGGAATCTCTTCCGATCATATGCTGGATTGCATACTGTTATGCTGATTTTATGGAACAGCTTTGTGGGAGTCGATTTAACTTTGCTACACTGAGAGTACGTAATGCTGTGACAAGGGATATAAACCATAGGTTCCTCATCTGTAAAATGATAAAAATTGTACATATCTCATAGGTTTGCTTGAGGATTAAATGAAATAAGACAGAAAGGGCTTAGGACAATGTGTGACTCACTCTAAGTGTTCATAAGTGTTAGCTACTCTCAGTAGTAGTAGTGGTCATAGTATGAACAGTGAAGGTGATGTGTGGTCAAGGTTATCTTTTCTTAAAACCAGTATTTCCTAATTGTGGTTGATCTGAACTAACTCGCAAAGAGAAGCAAGTCTGGACAGGGTAGAAGGGTTGTCCTAGAGCCCAAAATCTAGAAGAGATCTTCTCAGGATTGTCCTCTTGCTTGGCAGATACCTGTGTCAATGAGTATGACAATTAGATGAGATTTGCCTTGCAGTTAGGGCTAGAGATGGAGGAGTGTCGAATATGTTCTCTGACCCACAAATATATGAGGTGTGAACAGCAATAATTGGTATCCAGAGTAGAAAGTGGTAAATGCTTCAATAAGATAGATTTTGGAGAAAGTGCTATAAACGTTGAGGAAAGATTTCCACATTATCATTGTGGTCCCACAAATCCCACCATTTTACTTCTCCTGCAGAAATTCAGATTCAAATGTCATTCACTGAGGTACCTACCATGTGCCTATGCACTGTTCTAGGAGTTTTTCAAGCATCTCATTTTAACTTAACACAAATTATACTTAATAACCATGGAGGGAGTACTGTTATTTACAGTAGTATTATTTGCAGAGGAGGAAGCAAATGCCATAGGAGTTTACTATCAGCCCAAGGCCACAGTTACAGTCAAGTTAGTCTGGCCTTTTTGTCCTTGATAGTGGCTTATTGACGTCATCTAGGCATGGAGAGCCCTCCGGGGAGTCCAGATTTAATGGAGGATCTTTTATAATTCCTGGTCTGACCAGCAGGGAACCTTGGGTCCAATATTAATGCACCGGCTGCCTCAAATTTGAACTCAGCCCCTCTGCCTCTGCCCTTTGTTCATTGTGTCACCTTGGGCAAATTACTTACTTCCCTGTCTCCTCACCTGCAAAATGGACATAATAACAGCTAGCTTGGAAAACTAATTCAAGGAAGAAAGGTAACTGCTTTAAAGATCCTAGCACATAATAGCAATTCATTGTTATTATTAATAATAACTCAGACACTGGCCTTTCTAAAATTTCTCAGGCTTGAATACTGTATTCTCAACTCAATTTCCTCAAAATTAGCAGTAAAATTAGAGATAAACTCAAAGCTGAAATCTTTATATATCCTGTCCCAGAAACAGACTCCTTGACTGCTTCTGTGATTTATACACCGAATGTAGGCTGAGTGCTTACTGTGCAGCACCAAACTCTATCTAGGTGCTGTGGAAGGCATTCAGATTCACCAGACAGATTCTTCATTGAAAGTCCTAACAGTCTGGCAGACAAGATGGGGTGTGAACATGAACAACTGGTGTACATAGTAGAAAGGGCTAAATGCTTCAATGGGATAGACTTCAGAGAAAGCCCGAAAAATGTTGAGGAAAGATTAATTTCAACTAATACAGGTCACATTAACAGTCCTTTCCTTTTATTTGGGCTTTTATCTGGGACTCAAATCTCACTCCAGGGGCGCCTGGGTGGCTCAGTCGTTAAGCGTCTGCCTTCGCTCAGGTCATGATCCCAGGGTCCTGGAATCGAGCCCCGCATCAGGCTCCCTGCTCGGCGGGAAGCCTGCTTCTCCCTCTCCCACTCCCCCTGCTTGCGTTCCCTCTCTTGCTGTGTCTCTGTCAAATAAACAAATAAAATCTTAAAATAATAAAATAAAATAAAATAAAATAAAATAAAATAAAATAAAATAAAATAAAATAAAATCTCACTCCAGCCTCCCTCTCAGCTGTTAAGTTGAGCAACTTTAGCTAACTCGATCCTAAACAGACCACTTAGCCCTCCTCACAGCATATTCCAATCGCATGGGGTATGAAGCACTGATAACCCTTTCTTCTCACCCTAGAGAAATAACATCCTCAGAATCTACACATGTGTCTTTCCCGAGGGTAGAAATCGGCTCCAGTTTCTTCTTGCCTCTCCTAAAGTCTCTTTTTGTTAGTGGCACCGCTGAGATTGATGCCACGTCTCTTGCCTGTCAGTTCCACCTTCTCTTCGCTGCACCACATCACCTCCCCTCTGCGATGGCAGGTCACCAATGGCTTGCTCACTCAGGGGTAGGTGGGTTAAAAATTGCAGCCTGGAGATGCAGGAACCGCACATTTGACTGGATGTGGTCTAAGCAAGAAGTAAGGATCGAGATGTCAGAAAATCCTCAAGTGCTTCTCAGAGCTTACCTGTAAAAGGAGAAGACAACATCGAAAGAGGTTTCTCATTTAGAAAAGCCTCCCACTAGGTTTGCCAATTGCTCCCAACTAAAGCTTGTGCTGTGGGTGTGAGGGCATCCGGGATAGAAGCCTCATTCAGATGGACAAGATAATGAGTCTAGGATGATGGTAACTTGCCACTGCACTTGCTTCTCTCCATGGTCCCACTTTACTGAATTTGCCCAGACCTTTTGGGTGAAGTTTCTTATTAAAGGCAGGAATTTTCTCTTTTTTTATCCAAATTTCTTTCCAATCATTTTTCTCTCTCTACTTCTTATTCTTTGATCATTCTCTCTCCCTCTCTCTCATGCTTCTTTCACTTCTCGGTTCTCTCTCTGTTATTTCTTCCTTTCTCTTCTTAATAGTGCCAACCCATTTCTTTCTTCTCGTTTCACTATCTTGACATGTCCCTGTCTCTTGATGTCTCTCTGCCTTTTTTTTTTTTTAATCTCTCCCCCTTGAAACATGTCTTCTGTACACAATACCCACAGTATCTGAAGAATTTGAGATAAGGTGACCTGGATCCAAATACATACCCTCTTATCCAATAAACTAAAAACAGAGGGTTTGGTATTTCGTTTTTGTTTCCTGCTCCTCTTAAATAGCCATTTCCATTTCCAAATGAAAAGATGGCTAATGATCTAGCAGGTTCACAGTGTAGATGGAATCTAATTACCTGCTGTTTGGCGCACAATGGTCTTTGTGTCTGCCCGTGGTGCACCAGGTGGTGAAAATAGCATGCTTACTTTGTTCCTAAGCATGAGGGTGTTTTTCTACTAAAAAACAAACAAACAAAACCTGAAAAAGAGTTTTGAAATAAAGTATTTTATCTAAAAGAGTATTTATCAGAGAGTCAGTGGAATTCTATTTTCTTTTTCTCATTACTGGACTTGGCATTTTTCTGTCATATTAGCTGTGGTGTGTTTTCAACCTGCATTCTTTCTGTCCCCTACTATTATACTTTGATTTAACTCATAATCCTGCCTGCTTTTCAGAATGTTCATTTTTCCATGGCAACACAGATGCAAATGAAGAATTCTGGTGTTACTGTGGGGAAGAAGTAGAAGAGAACCTGAGTGTGACTCATCCAAAAATCTGTTATTCAAGAATAAATATCTGCAGCAGTAATAATAGAGGTCAGCACTCACGGAGTCAATGAGTTGCACATGAGTGGCAGAGGGTGGGAATTTTAGCCCTCGGTGAGTGCTGAAACATGTCAGTCCAAGTAAATTGCCCTTACCTTCTGTTAGAAGCTCTGGATTTTATTTCTTATAAAAGGAAAAACACTTCCTTTACAAGTTTTAGGGGGGTTTTGGGGGACAGATTTGAATGTGTCACTGAACAGATATGTCTGTATGAAGTGCTTGCTTGCTGAAGCACACACTTCAGATCTCTTTTCCTATGACAATTGGAGTTCTTGGCCATGTCTACCCACCATCTCAGGATCCCTGACTAGTAGAAGCTTCCTCATGCTGCAGTGATCTAGACAAGAGGAGTAATTTTCTGCCCCTGTGCAGTCTGGCAAAGGTTCCTATTCCAGTTGCTACTAAGGATTTCTTTCACTGAGAGATGTTTAGAATTCTCGTTGGAAGGTCCTGGAGTGGGCAGAAAGTGGGGGAGAGTGCGTAGGCATTCACCCCTACAGATTAGTTAGTTGCACATTTGTTCTCGGACAGCTGGAGGCTGATGGATCTTGGGAGAAAAGGAAGCCAATCGTAAACATGCTCTCCTATAGTGTTTTGTCTCAGGACTTTCTTCTCTTGCCCAGGGCACTGTTATTCCACCATCAACCATGCAGCTTCAGCTGCAGAAGGCAGATGTAGATCTGATACATCCAGGGTAACCCAGATGTATGAAGGAAATGTATGAAAGACCAGAGAACTCCCTCCTGTCACCTCCTCTCCGGCATTACAAACATAACATGCCCTGTTACATGCATCTAGACTATCAGTTGTGGAATTGTAGTTAATGAAACAGGATCTTAAAAGAGGCAGATTTTTTAAACTCTATTTCTACAGAATTTCTAGAATCAATGATAGAGTTGTGGCTACTCTATTATTATTAGAGACTTAATCCAATCCTTGTTTATTAAAAAAAATTTCCATAGCAACACATAAATTGATTTCCTGAATAGATATTATAATTTGATTCAGATAATATAGAACTTCTATTAGAGTCATTTTAAAATTATAGTGATTGTACAGATATTTTTCTCAAAGCATTGATATTAACATTTTTAGGGAAAGGAACTCATTTTTATAAAGGAATACATTTTTATATCTTTCTATTAAACATAAGAGACAACAGACTGGTATCTACATAAGTAAAATTAAATCAGATAGTAATTATTAATTAAATATGAGTTATTTCTCCAAAACTCTAATTTTTTCACAGCAGTAGGGGTTTTTGTTCTGTTTTTTAAAAAATTTATAAAATTAGCATATCTTTAGTTTAAATCTTTAATAACCTCTAATGCCAGGGTAGTTTTGTTGTTCTTCAAGGACAATGAATCAGTATATTTTAATATTCCACAGTACTCTTGATGTGTTTCCAAAAGGAGAAATATTCCTTGCATATCAAAAAAAAATTTTTGACTTAAAATTTGATTAAGCAAAAGCATAGATTAATTGTGTTTCTGCTGATGTAAAGAACTCTTTATTGAATGTTCCAGCTGATCAATCACTGGCTTAGTTCCTAAGATAAATTCATCCATGAATGGTAACTGAATTCCTTGTGGTCTCAGTGGAGTGTGTCAGATTCTGCTGGTATTTGCTCTACTGAGCATACAGGGTTGTTTTTTTTTTCTCTTTTTTTCCCCTAAATAATGAAGTTTGGGGTAAAAGTTCTGAGATAGCATAAGCTCATGAAGAAGCAAAAATGTAATCTGATTAGCAGGATTTGTATCCATGCATGGCAAATTATAGAAGATAGTGGTATTTCAATGACTAATACCCAGAAAAGCTTGAGAGATGAAGACTTCGGTTGTTAATGTGAGCATTCCTTTTTCTCTAAGACAGCTTAGTATGTCATCTACCACAACTTTCCAACTTTTGAATCCGTAGGCAGGAAAGACATAAAAATGCATATTAACTAAACTTCAAACAGGTTTTTTTTTAGATGCCACCTGTAAATCCTTCTGGATTACCCACCTCCAGATATCATATTTTAGCCTCCGTGGCTTATTAAAGAAGGATTTAAATGTGATAGCCAGCAATGAGTTGGCAGAAATGGAACGTGGAAAACTAGTCATGTGATCGTGTGGTTGCAAAGTCTCTGCATCTGGAATTTATATAACTGCTTAACACAAGCAGTAAGCAAATTATTGTGGCACTTTTATTAATTTCAATATGACTCCAAATAAAAAGCCATTTTTATATGTTCAACAAATATCTCAAGTGACATGAAAATATAATTGTGGTAATTTTACCCTTAGGAATCCACTGAATTTCCTTCTTTATAAAACTAAGATATTCAAAACTTGAAGATTTAACATTGATTCTGTCATATTCCCTTTTCAGAATACAATTAGCCTGAGGTTAAAGCTAAATATTATATCTTACAATTTTCACAAAGACAAGGGAGATGTTTAAATTCCATTGCTCACTATTACTTCAGCACTTCTTTCAAATTAGTCTCTACAACTCTCCAAATTTAATACTAAATGAAAATTTTAATTTCACTTAATATTGAAAAGTCAAAGTAGCTGGATTTTTGTTACTGAAAATAATATTTTAATGCTTATTATGGCAGGCATTTTTAAAGTTTTCAATTCTTCGGGACTTTGAATCTCCAGTCATATAGTATCTGTGTGTGCGCAGTTCTTTTGAATTTCTTTTAAAATTGTGTTAACAAAGTCATTTGGAAGTTAAGTTTTACAATAGCAAAATGATAACTAAATCAACCAAAAGATATAAATTAGAAAGATATGTCCCTCCTTCTAATTTCTATGATTTTGCATTTTAAAAAATACTGAGATAAGTGACTATAAGTTGTGTATATTTTTAGAATACAGTAGCACTTAAATTCTGATTAGAAAATGTGTGCTCTTTTAATTTAACGTTTCCACAACATATTCTAGAGAAAGAGTCTACAGTTTTAAAGGCTGTGTCCCAGAACTGCTAAGTTCAACCTTAGAAGGTTCTTGTGAGGATTCCTGATGTAGCTCCATGCAAAGTGCCTCAGTGCAGTGCATGATACTTAATAATGCCCCATAGGCTGCAGTCATGATTATTTTTTTTTATTTTTTTAGTCGTGATTTTTATTAAATATTTTAATCAACATAGGTGGAGGGGATATGAAAATTGTGTGTTTCATTTGGTCAGTCTAGAACCCAAAAAACAAATGGAGCAACTGAGCAAACATCTCAATTGTTAAAGTCTATACGAGTCTACCAAAACTCTCCAGTTATGATGGCCATATTTGTTTCAAGCCAAAAATAAGAACACATGATTTGATTTCAAATCAAGAAAATAATCACAGATCATCTCCTGAGCAGGGACTTCCTAAGGCCTTAAAGAGGCATCACGTTCCTTTCTTCATGTAATCGCCTGTCTGTGGCAAGAGGAGAGAAATCAGATGGTGGTTCAGTGCTCACATCAGCTTTCGGCCACCAAGATCAAGAAGGCAGGTGCAGGTCAAGGAGGTATTATCGGGCACCACAGATTGATTCATATAATCCTTGGCAAAATCATAAATTATGTCTTAGCCAGAACACCTGCCATCTTTCTGGAGAGAGCCCCATTTTCACCTTGCACCACTTCTTGTGACTCATAGTTTCCCCCCAAACCCTTGATTTGCTCAAGAGATCTCATCACTGCTCTCCACCGGGTCCCCACCCCCAGATAAGGAAGAAGTGCTCCATGTATAGACTCATCCCCTCACTGCTCGCATTTCAAACTGCTCTGGAAACCTGTCAGTGCTCTATAGGAGTAACTTCATGGAGTTTCTCAGGCTTTCTTTGCATCTCCTAGTAAATAATGTAGGCTAAGATCTATGCTGTGAATTCCTTGTTGGACTTCTCATCATAACTGGCGTTCTGAAGACCTGTGTGGAATGGAGAAAAGAGATTTAGAACCTAGGCAGCACCATATGTTCCTATCCTTGTGAAACTGACAGGCTTCAGAAGGCAGAGATGTGCCTATATTTACCCAGAGAGACCTAGCGCAGGTCTGGCAAAAAAAAAAAAAAAAAAAAAATTGACACTCAATTGGCATGAGCCTCTTCGCTTATCCAAGAGAGCCTATTTGTAGTTAGGAGTATGAAGTATGATCTCCTGCACACTTGCCTTATCCTCCCTTTCCCCAGACCCTGGACTGCTCTCCAAGTTACACTGGAAACACATACACATCAAAGACTCAACCTGGGCTAAGACAACCCTGCTCAGCCCCAAGGGCTGCTGGTTTACCTTTTGTGAGAAAAGTAAAAGGATATTAAAAATGCTTTCTCTCTTTTCTCTTCTTCCAGAGTGAGATTTTAAAACTGAATGTTGCTTACGTTTTGAGGGCTTGGTGGGGTCTGAAAAAAGTAGAACAGTAAACAAGAAATACCTGGGTGCTCAGACCGAGTAGGTTAACGTTTAGCCTTGAGAGATGTAGGGGATACATGAAGACTCTATACTGTTGTGTGATGAAGAAGGCAAGATTTGAGAACAAAAGATGCTAATGATGAATAAAGACAAAGTACTTGGCCAGAGCACCCCTCTATTAAATCTCCTGGTGTAAGGGCCCTACCCAGGCCTTACATAGCATGATACTGCTCAGCCATGGGCTCAGGGCCTGACAGGTAGGAAGCACTCAATATATACCTTCCCAGCAAATACACAAGCATCCAGACAGAATGCACTTCTGTTGTCAGCTCAATTAGACATAAAAAATTATTTTTTTCTATTACAAAGAAATTGATTCATACTCTCCTGCCAAGCTAAGTGTATGAACTGAATGGATTTTATTATAATCAAATGTATATAGTTCCTACTCATGGATGCTCATACAGGCTATGAGAAATTTCCACTATAAGGATATTTTGCATTCCAGGATCCTTTTCTCATTCTATTCTTCGAGTTAAGACATTAAAGAATAACCATTCCCAAAGACATTTGCCTGTAACTTTTCATACCTATTAATAATTCTCTGTGTGTCTTGCTGCCTCACCAACCCATGATCTTTCTCCTCTCAGAACCTCTCATTGTGCCAAGCATAGAAATTTGCACATTCTAGGCCTTCAGTGAAAGTTGAATTAATATTCTTGTTAGAGATGTACAAATGAATTTCTCTTAATTCAAATATATGCAAACCAGAGCTGCTTGCCAAATTCTAATTAGTAAATAATGCAAACACTGCATGTTTTTGCCTTGCTTTCTTGAATACTGCCTATATTTTTCAAACCCCTTGACACATTATAAAACAAAGCTTTAGCAAAAGGCAAATCAATTTATTCTAACAGAGACTTCTTAAGAATGCCTTTTGGGGACATGAATGAATAATATAAAAAGGGCAGCCGCTCCCCATTATTTCCAGATCATGAAAATATCATTCATTTCCCATTCTGTGCTTCCTGCATGACCACCCAAAGGAAAGCAGCAGCCCGACTTTCTATTCTCATTTCAGAAGGAGAGTCGTCTGTGGGAGGTAGGGAGACACAGCTGAATTTGGTCAAACTTAGGTTTGGTTTGGTTAAATAAAGGTTTTGGTTAAATAAAGGTTAAATATTATTTATCTTAGCAAAATTTGTACTAAACCTGCAAAGCAAAGAGCAAAAATGGGGGGAAGGGGTAGCAACTGATTTGCTGTCACAGCTTACCAGTGAGTTTATTCACACAAGAAGAGGAAACAAATGGTATGTCAAGGTAGATGGTTCACCATCCATATAGCTGACATGACCCCCATTTCAAACACCTGATCTAAATCTGATCAGCATTACTTCAGAGAGCTAAGTCTGGGATCAGATAGTCTAGGCCCTCACAGACAGTCCCCTAGCCCTCTCTAATATTGCTGGCACACAGCCGGCCTTAAGTAACTTGCATTTATAAATCTGACAGCCTATCCATATGTTGCCTTCAAAGGTGCACTATCATTGCAAGATAATGCCGTTACGGGGAAAAAAGACAATGATAATTTATCAATCATGAGAGCCAAGAAAATGAGCACAACGCCTAGAACCTCAATTCAATCAGCAAAGGCCCAAAGGAAATCAGCATCAGACCTAAAAGAATGGAATACTCATCTTTCTTTCATTTTCTGCCTTTGTGAGGATCGTTAGGATATTTCCGGCAGGGAGCAATATGTGTGTCTTAGCCTAGTGATATAGGCAGGTGGTAATTCTAGGTTTTTAACTGAGGTGCTGCTACTTTTATTTGGATGATTTGTTAAGTCCTTTCTTCATCCTTGCCTGTGACTGAAGCAGTCCTCTGTTTCTTTCTTACTGCAATCTTTAGCACTTTGCCTTACACATACTTCAGATCAGAACATCATGAAGTTTGTTGTTTCTCTCAGTTCTTGCACCATAAAAATAATATTTATCCTGTATTTTCCAGTAGATCATTCCACCACTCAGTGGTAGACATATTCCTACAAGTAAATGCCTAATAAAGTGGTTAGGTCAGATGAATGTGTTTATTTGAGTAGACATATTGTCACGCTGGAGGAAGGGAGACGTTCACCACACTGGTCCATCCCCTCTGGCTACTCCAGTGCCTGTCTGTCTACATTCCTACCTTCATTTCCTACTACCCTCACCTAGATCACCATGGCTTAGACACCCTGGAATTCTCTCTCCTTATAGACCCACCAAGGTCATTCTTATTTGGGGGACTTTCTGTTGCCTCTTCTTGTAATGGTCTTCCTCCAGCTTGCCACATGTCAGGCTCCCTCCTAATAGTTATATCTGAGCTCAGATATCACATCCCTGAAACTTACATCATCTATATTCTCCAACCCCTTCCTCACACACTAGCCTGGGTTCTTATCAATCACATCCCATTGTTTGATAGTCTTCTTGTCTATATCCCCAGCTGTTGTAATTCCAGCACCTTGAGGAGTGCCTGGCACATAGTAGGTATACAACAATTGTTGAATGAATTAACATGTCCTTCAAAGAGTATTAGAGACAGGATTAATAAATGTGACTGGTGTTAGCCAAAGTAGTGGGGGAACCACTGCATATTTTCCCTGATGATGTAAAGGCCCTGAAATGTCATAGAATTTAAAAGCTGAAAAGAGCTTTTTTAAGGGCCCAAAGAAAATGAGATCCTCAGTATCTTGGCTAATAGCAGAACTGAGACTAAGTCCCAAGTCTTTGTATTGCTTTCCTTCTCCCTTCCGACCCCTACCTCAGACGTTAAGGCTCTAAACTAGACTCTCCTACCAGCTCTATTACAGATGGCAAATTTAAATATGAAGAAGCTTATTAGTTTTCCATAGCTGCTATACCAATTACCCCAAAGGTAGTGGATTAAAACAACACAGTTATTATCTTATAGTAATGTGTGTCAGAAGTCTGACACAGGTCTTCCTAGGCTGAAAGTGTCAGTAGGACGGCATTCCCTTCTGGAGGCTCTAGTAGGGGATCATTTCCTTGCCTTTTCTGGCTTGTAGAGGCCAGCCATCTTCCCTGGGTTATGGTCCCTTCCTCCATCTCTCAAGGCAGCAATGCATGCTCACCTCCTCATACCTCATCACTCTGACCTCTTCTGCCTCCCTCTTTCACATTTAAGAACTTTGTGATTACACTGGGCTACCTGAATAATCCAGGATAATGATCTTATTTGAAGGTCAACTAATTAGCTTTCTTAATTCCATCTGCAACCTTCCCCTGTGTAAGGTAGCATATTCACAAATTCTGGGGAATAGTCTGTGGACATTTTGGGGGAGGGCATTATTCATCCTACAAGAAGCAACATGAAAAAATATTTTGATAAGTCTCCATCTTCCAAAATAACTGTGGTTTACATTTTGAAGTATGTGGTGCCATTTGAGTGGTAGGCAATTTTTGGTGCTAATAAATTCTGCTGAATTAGCTGCCCAAATCCATAGTTCATTTTCCTGTTAAAGTATACTTTATCAAAAGTTAAAAATAAGACTCTCATATAAGTTTACAACAAACACATGCCAAAGATTTTATTCACCTTATTAGCTAACAATAGAACCATGATGATTAGACTGGTTCAATGAGGAACGGAGATGTATATATTCAATCAAAGAAATGCTGAATGATTTTGTTAATGTTAAGAAACAAAATTGTGTGCTATATGATCACAAAATTAGAACCTTTGGATTTATTCTTTTCAACACAAATAGAGATGTACTAGCTAACATGTCATTTCACACTGTGTACTCTGTCATCAAACTTCTAGGTGCATTCTCTAGATAATTTTTTAATCCTCCAGTATGCCTGTTAAAACAAGGACACTGAAAAGAACTACACACATTCTGTTTTACTTCTAAACTTGGATCATCTTCCTTTACATTGTAGAATAAAATTCTAAAAGAACTACTGAATTGAAAGTTATGCAGAATTTCCAAGTTACAATTTACTTTTGAAAACTATTACATTTGCTGGTGATGATTCATAGTGTCTGTCTCCCTTAGGTAGGTAGGTAGGTAGGTAGGTAGGTAGATAGATAGATAGATAGATAGATAAATTATTTATTTTGTCTCCCTTAGATTTAAATTTAAGAATGAAGCACCCACTTTGTGATGCTATTTTACCAAAGCTCATTTACAATTATTTGTCTTAAAGGGCTTTTTTTTTTTTTTAGATTAGCAAGTTAACATATGTAAAACATTTTAACACTTTAACAGTAAATCATTTATGATAATGTTACTTGGAAGGTTTTGACTTACTTTGGAGGTTTTTTTTTAATGTTACTCTAGCTTATTAGCTATAGTTTTGTGTCTTTTAGAATATTTGCAATTTATTTTTACAGACACAAATCAGAATCCAGATTATCAGAAATGAAATTTTGCAGTGCCTGTTATGCCCTCAGAATTTAAACATTCCCACGATTTTCATTGTTTCCTCAGAATCATTATATTTGCCATATATTGAGTTTCTGAACTATGCAATTATTTGCCTAGGTTTGCATTAGCTATTCTGAAATGCTTAATATATTGCTGTGAAACTATCTTATAAAAACTGACAGCTTTTAGTGAATTCTTAGCTTTCTTTTGCCTTCAACCCAGCTGTCCCTATTAAAAGTATTAACAAGTACTTAACATCTTTATGGGCACACATTTTAGTGTTATCTTCTGAGATAAACCTAGGTGCCCCTTTTGTTAATCCAAGATGGCAAATTCCAAAACATTCAGTTACTGAGTTTTTAGAAAACTTTCTGCTTTTGTTTTAAGTATAGCAATAACATAGTATACAGTTAGAAATAGGTTTAGCTTTATATGGTATAGAAAACTCAAAATAATAGTAGCTTAAAAGATAGGTGATTATTTGTTTCTCAAGTAAAAGAAGTTCACAGATGATAAGTAGGGTGGAGCTGTGTTTACTAGGGACCCACGATTCTATAATCCTAGCCTGGGTTCCTTGAAAGTCAGCTAATAATCCAAGATGGCAACTTCTTAGAAAATGCACCAAATTCTTACACTTAAATCTTATTGTCCAAAACTTACCTGGAAAATGTAGTTTTTTTGGTTGGATGCTTTGGTGCTGAGAACAAAATCAGGAAAAGAGAAAAGTGAATATTCAGTGGCAACGGGCAGTTTCTGTCATGCTTGATTAATTATTTAAACTATCAGAATCTGATGGACTTGACAGAGAGCTCAAATCAAAGTCGACTTCTGAATTTCAGGTCCAAGTATTATTAATTAGCAGCTTTCCATCTAAACTTTGAACCTCAAATCATCAACTGACTTAACTATGAACATATCTTGGGTGTCTTCCACTTCCAAAATTCAATAATTTTACAGTATATTGCAATTTCTATTTTCCTACTTATGTAACATCTCTTTCTTGGTCTAAGAAACAAAATGAGGGTTGGATTTAGCTATTATCTAATGTGGCTCCTGGTGTGCTCAAGACATCAGCTAAGAAATTTTTGGAGAAATATTTAAATACACAGAGTGCCATGTGCTGTCCCACTAATAAAAATGTGACACTTCCAGAAGCCGGGGATAAACCTCAAAGCAAAAATACCTATTTAAAAGTATATCTCCTGTCTAGGATTGAGCCAAGACACTAAACACTTTCCTTCATCTGAAACTTGGAGGACTATTTGCATATAAGGAGTATAAATCTTTGCTAATCCAGCAGGAGGGAAAGTATTTATTTTGTACTGAGAAAATTTTGTTTCAGGCAAAGTGAAGATATTTGACTGATGATTGTCATCTTTTATATGCCTTGTAACTGTGATAGATGGTCTTGAGCTTCAGTGATTCAAAATGGCATTTGGAGGCATGTAAAAAAAAGCAGCTAATTCAAATGAAGCAGTCAGTAAAACATCACAGCAAATGTAGGTCACACAAAACCATGGAAATCTAACAGAAGGGCAGTGTGTTGCCAATGAATATACTTGAGGACAGTAAAAGAAAACTATTTCTACACTCATCACTGGCTCCAAATAAAATGGTGTTTTTATCTTTTCTACTGCAGCTTCCCAGTGTGACAACCTTCCTCTCTCTGTTCCTTTCACTCTTCCAAACCCCCTCACCCCACAGAGCCAAATGGCTTTATGCTTACTTCCTCTTAAATAGTCAAATCTCCTTAATATTCCGTGGAGAAAAATGTGACCCAGAGGAGATTCATGACAACCCCACAGGGTGAGTTTTTGGCAGTACAGAGATTAGAAATCCAATTTTACTGGATTTCCAGTCCACTTTCAATTGCATTACTGTGTTCTTTAATAATTCCTGTTAAATTGTGCCCTATCCAGATTTAGGTCTGGTGAGTAGCTGAACTGAGGCCAGAATCCGGACTCCTCCCACTGCCTCCCTAATAGCTCCTTCCACACATGCTGTCATCAGCAAATGGATCTGTGCTCTTAAGATTTTCTTTCAAAAAGGCTTCATGGAACCAGTGAGAGAGATAAACAAAGGAGAATAAGGTCCCCCAGCAGAGCACCCATGAAACCACCACAAATAGTGACTCCCTGTCACGAGGATAAACCAGTTCAGGCTTTCTAGACGGATTATTATTTCATTCATTCTTTCAAATGGTTTTGAACACATACTTTGTACCATGCATTATGCAAGATGCTGCGGATTTGAAGGAAAGAAAAGTTTCTGTTCTTCCATCTTCCAGTTATGTTGCCCGTGAACAACTGCGTAGATGGAAGTGCCCCTTCCTGAAACGGAGAAGCCTGTATGAGGAGCACCTGCGGGAGGAGAGCAAGGATGTACCAAAGTGCCTGATACTTTAGACTCTCTACCAATGAAAACTCCCTCCCTTGCCACGTCCCTCTGTATCTGCAACATTTAGGAACTGAAGTCCCACAGGATAGTTGAAATTTAGATTGTGATGCTGGGTCAGAAATCAGAATCTGTCATGTGTAGCTGGTAGATGCCACACATTCCTTTCCATATCAAAATACTTCTCCCGTCGACCTGTCAGGTCGTTGGTAGGATTGCTTCTACTATGTCATTGTCTACTGAAGGCTTTATTATAACAGCCATATGTAAGTTACTCAGAAATAGCATTTTAACAAGTTAGACTCTGTATTAGTGCCCTAGGGCTGCCATAAACTCCATCGTTTAAAACAACAAAAATTCACTCTCTCACCGGTCTGGAGGTTAGAAGTCTGAATACAAGATGTTGGCAAGGTCATGTTCTTCCCAAGGCCTCTAGATGACGACCCTTCCGTGTCTTTCCCAGCTTCTGGTAGCCTTAGGCATTCCTTAGCTTGTGGTGACATACCTCCATGCTCTGCCTCTGACATCTCATGGTGTTTTCTTTTCAGGTGCCTGCTTTTTTTTTTTTTTTAAAGATTTTATTTATTTATTTGACAGAGAGAGACACAGCGAGAGAGGGAACACAAGCAGGGGGGGAGAGGGAGAAGCAGGCTTCCCGCTGAGCAGGGAGCCCGATGCCGGGCTCGATCCCAGAACCCTGGGATCATGACCTGAGCCGAAGGCAGACGCTTAACGACTGAGCTACCCAGGCGCCTCAGGTGCCTGCTTCTTAGGAGGACCCCAGTCATAGTAAATTTAGGGCCCACCCTAATCCAGGGTAACCTTATGTTAACTAGTTACACCTGACCCTACTTCTAAATAGGGTCACATGCTAAGATAATGGGGGTTAGGATTTCAACATATCTTTTGGGGGGACATAATTCAAACCATAACAGTTTCCATTAACATATTAAGTTGTTTATCAGGTTAGCTAGACCTCATGTAGCAGAAAGGAAAAACCCTAAAAAAATTATAAACAACATGGGTAAGTTTTTACGAAGTGAAGGTGGATGGTGAGAGGGTAGAGCAGCATGAAGAATGCCAGGCCCAAGGGAGGTGTAATGACAGCAATCCAGAATCCATATATATAAATACATGAGGCATCGAAGGGGGGGAGGGTACAAAAAGATTATGCCAGCTAAAGGAGTGAGGAGGGCTGAGGAAGACAAACTTTACCTACTTCATAAGTTTGCCTGGGCCAGAAGATAAATGAACTTTAGAAGCAGAGTTTTGCAATTTAAAGTAAATTAAGTCAATGAATAATTTCCTCAGAAAATTGTCTTTGGCCCTCTCACAGCTCTTTTATGGCTTACACCATTTTTTTCATGGGAGAAATTAATGCTTTAGATGACTTGAATCCATACCACTTAAGTTCCCTTTAAATAATCAAACAAGGTTAAAAAATGAGAATATTCATGGTAATAGAATCTGCCACCAGGGGAATATAGCTTACCAAGAAAACTATGACTAATGCCATTCATTGACCACCCCTTACTTTCCCGAGAGTAATAAGGTAAAATTGCATTAGGGAGGATTTAAGACAGATATTAAAAATGCTCCCAGTACAGGTTTTTGCAGTATTGCTGCATCATCTTTCCTTGAGGGAGATTAAGGAATAGGAAGGAGATTATCAGAAATGGTTTAAGTACAATGCTGCCTTACTTCAGTCTTCGAAATTTTTCTTGGTTTAACCAAAATCTTTCCTCGTTTTTTCTTTGCCCTGCGGCACAAACAGGGAGTAGCTTTTTCAATAAACAGCACTTACGTCCTTGAGAACTTTACTCTGTAATAGTATTATAGTCAAGGTCCATGCTGTGGACCTCCTTGAAAACAAGACATCCTCATCTTTGAGAAACTTGGATGGGGGCTAATGTGACCCTTTAAAATAAGACCACTCTGAAGAGCAGTGTCTCAGAACTGCATAAGTGAGGCATTGTGCATTGAGCCTGTATCAGATAAGTAACCTACATTTCTCGAGCTTTATTTTCCCTCTTGGGCTTCATTGTAATTGTGGTTTCTTGGTTCTTGGCATTCTCCAAGTTTCCCACTCTGTTCAGGGATCCAGCTGACAGTAGCCCATTTTCTATTGTTTGAGGGCATTTCAGCAGTTCCCTAAAGTGCAAGGATTGCCTCTGGGCTGTTATTGCCATTTGTCAAGACTGGGATGATGCTCTAGTTCTGACAGAACAATCCTGGTTTATGTTCAGCTGGTGACTCATTCTGACCTAGATCATTTTCTGCCATATCTGTTCATACTCAGTTCATACTCTTTAAAATAAGTATGAAATGTCCAAGTTTATTTCAGGCAACTTGTCAAGATATCCAAAAAATGGTTCTCTATTTTCTAAAATTCTAGAAAATGCTATTATGTTAGTGAGGGTCTCCCAGAGAAACAAAAACAATAAGATATATATGTGTGTGTGTGTGTGTGTGTGTGTGTGTGTGTGTAAATATAATTGGCTCATGCAGTTATGGAAGCTGAGAAACCCAAAAATCTGCAAACTGTAAGATGGAGAGACCCAGAAAAGGTGATGTGTAGTTCCCATCCAAAAGCCAGCAGGTTCAAGACCCAAAAAGAACCAATGCTGCAGTCTAATACAAAAGACCAGGAGAGACCAACATCCCAGCTCAACAGTCAAGCCTTCTTGCTTGGCCTTTTTATTCTAGTCAGGTCTTTAGTTGATTGGATGAAGCCCACTCACATTGGGGAGGGCAATCTGCTGTACTCAGTGTATGATTCAAATTAATCTCATCCAGAAATACCTTCCCGGACACTTCCAAAATAGTGTTTGGCCAAATGTCTGGGCACCCCATGACCCAGTCAAGTTGACATCTAAAATTAACCATCACAGCTGTCAATAGTACCAGGTACAGCTATTATTATACAGATTGTCTGGGAGACCACTCTGGAAGGGGAATCACAGGTAAGAGGCTTTGTGAAGGAATAGAGTGGAAATGATAATGGTTTTCAAGCCATATAGATTGGGTTTGGTTCATGCCTCTTCCACTCTTTGGTTGGGAAAGTTACATAACTTTCCACTCTTCTCCAGTATCTTCATCTGTAAAATGGGGATTATTAAACCTACTCCATAGAGTTGCTATGAGAGTAAGTCTCAAGGCAGGTTCCTCAGATGATCTGCTACATGATCACATAGTCATAGGGGTTGCTTATTTAAGCAGATTCCTTTACCCCATTCGTGAAGATTCTGATTCGATAAATCTAGAATGCAGTGCAGGTCTTTGACGTTTTAGCAAACAACCCAGATGACTACCAAGTCTGCCAAGCCTAGAGAACCCACAGCTGTGAGATTTAAGTATAAACCTCCTACTGCATAGTAGGAGTACAACAAAACAGATCTATCCTGGACAGGCCATTAGCTCCTTGAAAATAAGGACAGTGTCTCTTCACTCTTACATCCCCAGTAGTCCAATACCTTGGCACATGATACCTGCTTTAGTAAACATTTGTTGTTATGGGTGGTTAGAAATCACTGGTCAGACTTGGAAGCGAAAACCAGGAGGGTCGGGGGATGTTTGGTTCAGGTGAAACAGCATAAAGGCAAGACATACCATCAGAAATACAAGCAGGATTGCTGACTGCAGTTCAGTTTTCCCAGATGTCAGCATTGGGTCAGAAGAGCAACCACCGGGGATCAGACAAGTAGGAGCCATCTGGAAGATAGTAAAAAGAAGAAATTAGAAGACAGAATGAACACTGTAGCAGGAAGGGACCAGGCAGAGAGACGATGCAACAGTAATTGGCAGTCAGGACTAAAGTGTCCACAGGGTCTGATGGGCAAAACACCACAAGCTGGAGAGCAGGGATGTTGTCCACTGAGTCTGAAGCAGAAAATTTGGGCAACTTACTGAGTTTGAGAATTTGTGAGGAGATTGTGGTGAACAACTCCCCAAAGGTATGTAGTTTCAGGGTACCCAACTAAACCAAAACTAAAAGCATACCGAAAGAAAATAGAGGCATCACTACCATCACACATGATAAAATCAGACAAACTGGGCAGACCTACTCAATCAAAATTTTGGATGTAAATCAGTATGGAGATCTGAAGAGACGCACCTACTGAGACCCTGCTTCACACTCTTTCCATCTCTGATCTAGACCTAGGAATACATAATTAGTGTTTTATAACTAGAGCTAAATGGTTGTTATTGGAATCATAACCAAATAGTGATTAGGATATTCTGACAAAAGTATTCTTTGGCTACATATACACACACTTGAAGATGAATTCAGGCAAAGATACCATTATTTCAAAAATAATAGTAAATCGGGACACCTGGGTGGCTCAATCAGTTAACCGTCTGCCTTCGGCTCAGTTCATGATCCCAGGGTTCTGGGATCAAGTCCTGTATCAGGCTCCTTGCTCAGCGGGGAGCCTGCCACTCCCTCTGCCTGCCGCTCCTCCTGCTTGTGCTCTCTCGCTCTCTCTCTCCCTCTCTCTGACAAATAAATAAATCTTTTAAAAAAATAGCGAATTGACCATGTAAAAATGATCTTGCAGATTTGAGAAATATCCCTGACATGTGTATACATAAAGTTTTATTCCTCTTTCATTTTACATTTGATTACCTCAGATATTATCCATAATGAAGTATGGATCTATTTTCCTAGTGTCAACATAATACAGTTTTCTAGGACATCACTTTACATATGACTGTGCTTTCTCAGTACCTGAGCTGTAGCCTTCTATCTTATTACATATATGAAATATCTAGACAGCAATTAGCCCAGAGACTCAGTGTATTGATTACTTGCTCTTTGGAAAGTCACATGCCCACAGTCTACAAAGAAAATCACAGAATATTCTATGACAATACAAGCATTTGTGTGTTTTTACAGATAAGCCCATTATGTAGAGTCATTCATGAGGAATAAATGGCAAGCAAAAATAGGATTTATCAGGGTAGAGCCCTAAGGGTTGTAGAAAACACAGGAAAATCCAATTAGAACTGCAGGGAGTTGGTTCAATCTCTTAATCGGCCCTGCAGCACAGCAGATTAATATTATTGCCTACTATTTAAACTTTATTACTCCATTTTTCTGTCTGTGGTCCTCTGCTTTGCCAGCCCACCTTGAAAAGATGGCAGGCAGAACCATATAATACTTTTTATGGCCTTGGCATCAGCACTGTTTTGTGGCTTGAAAGATAAGTACCATTTTAGAAATGATGAGGTGAGGAAGCAGGCGACACTTTAGCTTGTTTTATAAGCCAGACTGTGGGGCTGTTTTCCTTGCATTCTAATCACAGAAGCCATCAGCGCAAGCACTTTGCCGGCTCCTACTGACTGACAGCAGGATTTACAAGAGTCATTTTTCTATAGAATTATCCTTGCAAAGTCAGAGGCAGCAAGAGACTGTGACTATTGCAAAGACTTCCAAGGGTTGGTGGTCTTGGGTTCTAATTACAACACAGACACCTGTACCGAATGACCTTGGGGAAGTCACTCAACTTCTTGGTGTCATGAACCATCCTTGAAGATGATTAAAGCCAGATTTCTGAGTAAGCTGTACTGATGTGAACATACATAAACATTTTCTTTTCTAAAATAGTGGGTATTTTACTTTCCTTGGGCTCCCATAATAAATTACCACAAACTGGGTGGTCTAAAACAACAGAAATTTACTCTTTAAGTTCTGGAAGCTAGCAATCCAAAGTCACATTGTTGGCAAGACCGTGCACTCTCTTAAGGTTCTAGGGAAGAACCTTCCTTGCCTCTTCTGAGCAATCTTTCCTGTTCCTTAACATATAGCTGCATCATCCAATCTCTGGCTCCATCAGTCACATAGCTTTTCCCCTGCGTGCTCATGTTTGAGTGTCCCTCTCTTTTATAAAGACACTAATCATTGGATTTCAGGCCCACCCTAAAATCTAGTATGACCCTATCTTAAGTATTTATATCTGCAAAGATCATATTTCTAAATAAGCTCATATTCTGAGGTCCCAAGGGGACATAAATTTTGAGGAGATACTATTCAACCCCCTTCAGTAGGAGAATTAAATTTATAGCCCTCAATCTTTTAATATTTTGAGATGACTAGACATGAGTATTCAAATAATTTAAATCATAAGTCTTTCACTAATGGGTTATTGCATATACATATTATACACAGACACAGTCTGCTTGACCTTATGGTATGTTAACTTATGCAGCAAGCATTTATTTTATTTGAAACCTCTTAGATAACTATAATAGAAGCAGACTGTATAATTCTTTCTCATACTTTATTTTGTGAATACTTCAACTAACATAAGACTTCTAGGGTTAAGAGTTCATTCTTTTGCTCTATACGGAGACTCAGTAGACAAAAGTTAATCTAATTTAAAGTTTAGAAAACTTATAAATCAGAGCATTCTCCCCACCCCAAATCAATGCACACATTATTTCGTATAGTGAACAAAGGTAAGATGTGGCTTGCAAAGCAAATAACTTACTATTTCACAATCAACGTGGTTCTCTCTCATTTAATCATTTTTTAGAAAAAATGTTCCTAGGTTAGGTTTGGGGTGCATTTTGCATCGGCACAAGAACTCATTAGATTCAGCTCAGTCAATATATCTGGCCAAATAAGATTCCTGTTTGGGCAAGCAAAGTTTTCTTTTCTATGAGTTTGCAATTCTCTTCCATTTTTCAGGTTCACAAGACACATGTAAATGTAATCTCCCCGTGCACACCACTGGCTCATTTCTTTCATCCATTTCTTCCCAGGTGTTGATTAGACCATCCTAGCTGCTGTTTGTATCTATTTACCATATGGAGTTGTTGAATTGATATAAATGGAAGTGTTTATTTGAAAACACATCTTTTTTTTTCCTTGTACTTTTACTATTCTGAGGTTGTACTTTACTTTTTGAAGTGTACCACTAATTTTTTCACATTTTCAAAATCAATTCTCACATTTTATCTGATTTATTTGCCTAAATTCTTGCATGTTTTGTGCCACCAGAGAGGAGAGTAGCCGATCAGAACTCCTTCAGGGGCTCTATATATCTCTTCTGTAAATCACTGAGAATACTTTACCTTCTGCTAACAGGGCTCTCACGTTGATCAGAGGAGAGCTGACAACTTCACATTGTTCTTATCCCTCGCACCACCTCCCACATCTCCTCCTACCCTTGCCGTCCTAACCAAATATGGGCTTCATCTATCTTCCTCTCCCTTTGTGCCAAGTTCGTGTGCCTATTCTGCTTTTTATATTTATTGTTAGTCTGGCCAATGTCGTTTTGGTACTTGATGCTAAGTTCCTACAGGAAAAGTTCAAATCTATGTAATTTTCTTGGCATAAAACCTAAGTATCACACACAGTTAGCTTCTTAACAAACTTGGTCTTCTCTCTTAGCTTTCAGGACACTTTTCTGGTTTCTTTTCCTGTCTTGTTTTCCTCTGTCTATCCCTTACTATTGGTATTCTCCAGGGTTTCTTCCTTTTCACTTTTCCTTTACTTAATCTCACCCACTCACCTGCCTTAAACTAACCCGCCCACTGGCAACTCTCAAATTATTGTGCATAGCCAGATGTCTTTTGCTGACTTCTAAATATGTGTCCTAAATTGAGAATAAGTACTTTGTTGACAACTGAGTATCTCATGAGTACTTCTTAAAGAAATGTTTTTCAAACTCTGTTGACTGCTGCCCACAAAAATAAACACATTTGGCATCTTAAATCACAAAGAGTACCCAAAGACACATGACTTGGTGCCCCTAGGAACATGACCATAATTTAACAAATCATCATTACCTCCCAAATTGGTCCTCTTTCTGTATTTTCTCTCCTGGTTAATGAGACCCCAATACAGAAATTTGAAAGTTGGTTTGGACCCTCCTCCCCCATCTTTCCTGCCAAGTTGGCCATGAAGTCATAAGCATTCTATCTCTTGACTATCTCTCAAGTTTAATCACATTTCTCCATCCCACTGCGTAGACAATCATTGGATGACAGTCCTGACATTCTGCTTGTCTCTTATTTGTTTTGTGAACATTTAATCCATCTTCCATACCGCTGCACCAATTATTTTCCTTCACCTTCTCTTTATCTTTCTCCTTCCATATAACAACTACTTCTTAGGTTCCAGAGATGGGCAAGAAATAATGCCTCTTCTGAGTTACTGACAATTCAGTGGAGGAAACAGAATTGTAAAATAATAATTACTACACCATATATAAAATATTCTCCTAGAAGTTTGAGCAATTTCAAAATCTCCAAAAAGGAATGATGTGAGCATCCAAAGGAACCACTTAACATAACTTAAAGTTGCTAACTTGAAGATGTAACTCCGTATACTCACTTGGCATCTACTACCTCTACCTTCTCCTTTAGGAGGTTCATGAAGCTCACTGAACTTTTTTGCACTAGTCTTTCATCTTGGGAGGGTCACTGAACTATTTCTCCATATTTCTCCAGTCCCCTTAGGACATCAAAGAACATGCTTTGAACATCACTAATGTAACCCAACACACTCTGTTTAGAGACAAGGAATCTGAGGTCAAGATGGAACAATTGATAAGTACAAATTTGGAGAGTTTCATGGGTTAAATCAAAAGGAAAATCTGAACCTTCTGAGTAATAGCCCATGTTTTTATTTTGGGTTCAATACAGTCTCTCCCCTGTTCTTCCTGACCTTTTCCTCTCTCCCAGCACAGAAAAAGACAACTGTCCTCTTTACCTTATTAATTCCATACCTGGGTTAGGAAGAGCTGTCTGTGTAGCCTAAGATGTTAATTATAAAATAATATTCTCAAATAATCCCAAGACAAGAGTTTGGAATCTTGTTTGAAATTTCAATGAAAAATATGGCCTTTTTCTCCAGACAAAAAATATGTCTGGAATTTTAAGGATTTTCAGATCCCAGTAACCCTTTTCAGGGATCCCTACCCTTGGAATTAATGGGCATTCATTTTGTGTGGTAGGCAAGAGGAGGAGAAAATTCAACAACCAGCATCTGGCCCAACCCAACTTGTAACATGGATAATCAAAATGATACAGCATGCCTTGTACTGTTGGTTTATCCCTGTGCCATTAGATTATTCTTGCAAATCAGAAATATAAGGGTGGAGAAAAACAAGGTTTATAATTAGGACTATGAAGTGTCTTCACTTTTTTGGGTAGTTGAGGTTGTTTTTGTTTTGTATTGTTACAGTTAAACTCTAGGGTAGCAAAGCATATTAAACAAGTCAAGGAAAAGACTTCTAGAACAGAAATAGCAATGTGAAATATAGCAAAAGAGCAGAAGGATCTTTTTTATTAAAATTTGTGCAGACATGATTACAAATTTCTACATAGTTTTCTCCTTTATACTGAATGTCATGTTTCCTATATGAAACAAAATTAAAACTCACTAATGACCGCCAAGACTTAATTATCCCCTGGATCATCAAAATATGTTCAAAGAGATGATTAAGAGACAGATGGCTGGAATTGTCTCAGCTATGAAGAAAGCATGGAAGTTCTTTATGAGTACAGCTAGGAAATAGCTGTGGATGCCAAGAAAGTATATGGTTTCTAATTAAAGGCACACACTGCGTCATAGAAGGAAGAGATGGACTATTACCTGCTCCCCCGCTGGTTATCTAGGTGTATCTGTGACCATTCATCTCTCATACAATGCAAGAACTCAGTATGAAGAACTAAGCAGGTCATGATTTAAGAGGGATTTTCTCTAGAGTGTTTTTTTTTCCTAATTCAATTAGCATGACCCTGAAGTGGTAATTTTAAGTGCTAGTTTGTGTGAGATTTCCATATTGCTGTAACATTGGGGTGCTGTTAAAGACAATCTATGTATAAGACACTTTTTAAGCTAGTTTTTATTGAACTTAACTTTTACTAGACTCATGATGCACTGAATTTTATTGTTATTTCCTCTACTTTTTAAGTATTTTATGACATAAGAACCAGGTGCTATATGTCTGTTACTCAATTAAAAAGGGCTGTATACCATCCACTAAAATTTAAAACAACACTAAAATAAGAAGTGACTTGCTGAAATATTCCTTTGTGAATATTTCCCCTATTTCTTGGGCTGCATGATTATGGCCATTCTATCCAAATTGGCAGTTCAGGGAATTATTCACTTCTGGAGGTGATGACTTTTTCCATTTGTCCCCGCTGCAAAGGAGCACATGTGGTTTAATGAAGTTATATCTCAAAGACCTGATTATTTATTACTGGTATATAAGAAATGAAAGCAAGTAGAGATAGGACCCTTGACTTTTAGTGATTTTGAATATTAAAGATAATCCTAGGCCTGGTCTAGTAAGGTTTATAATAGGCAAGTTGTTAAGAGTAATGAAGATTAATTTCATAGGCTTTACTTGAATTTATAAATGGGAATGAGCAATCCCTGTACTTACCTGCCAGGTTCACATAGACTTTATGTGAAAAGCAAAAACCAATGTTTATTACCTGTACAAGTAGCTAACTGAACACTTAGACAATTTTAAATGCTATGGATTCATTATATTAACCAAATTCTTGTGAAATTGTCAGACTAAAACACAGCCACCTGAGGGAATACTCACTTTTCCCACTTCTTGGGGGGGGGGAATTAAATTTTTTACTGCCATCTCTATTTTACAGATGAGGAATCAGAAGCTCAAAAAAGTTAATAGAAGGTCACAAAGCTCATCAGAGTTACAACAGGCATTCAAACACAATTCTCTTCTATTCCTTAATCTCCTCTTGATTTTTCTAAGCACACTTAATATAATTATTTTTTTACTTTTAATCATTTCATAATTTATCAGTGCAGTCACATTTTTAGTATAATTTTTATAACAAAAAAAGAACCTCAGAATTCATCTATTTCAACCTATTTATTTCACAGATGAGAAAACTTTGACCCAAAAAGGCAAAGAATATGTCTTAAAGATTAATAGATGTCTGATGGCAAATGTGTCTGGTATTGGGACCCAGATTTCCAACAATCTTTCAAAAGTATTTATTAAATAGCATTATTAAATTAATCCAAGTGGAATTATATTCCAAGTACAGAGATGGAGAAAGAAATTAATGTTAGCATAATCTAACATGTATTTGTCTTATACAGGTATACCAAGTGTATTAAAAATTTAATTTGGCTAGTTGCCTGTAAATTTGGCCATGTATGATCTCAAATAACAGAATCAAACATGATGTAATTTGCACATTATATATGCTTAAGTGATATTTGATGTATGTTTGTACATATACTTAGGAAAGTTTCTATACCATATATGATGGTGGGAAATGGTTTTTTATTAGCTCAGAATTATTGTGTTTTGTCTCTTTCTACTTCCTTATATTGAAATTATTTCTCAATTGGCTTTTCCAAAGAGAATTCCTCAGTTAATTATGTAGGTATTTATTAAGATAATTAATTCATGAAATTAAGATTACCTTTGTTCATTAGATTTTGGAGGAGCCCTACTGTAACAAATAAACAACCTCGTCATTTGCTACTTTTTTTCCAGTGAGTGCTCATGAAAGAAATTAAAATGATAGATCATCAGTGTATCTTCCTGTAAAGTCAGATGGAACAACTTTTGCAAATCAAATGGCATGCAGTTCCACATAACAGAATTTGGCTCGATTATGAGTCTAATCATGGTTCTATTAGCATAAATCATTTACCTTAATCCCCAAAGGCATGCATTTGCAGGATACTACTATGCGATAGGGGCTAAGGAAACAGAACTAGAGACGCCAATGTTTTTTCTTCACTATGCATATAAGGGGAAGGGGGACATTTCTTAAAATATCTTTTCGAAAATAAGTGTGGCATAGATGCTATTCAGCACAGGGTAACTATATAGTTGCATTTTAATTCCACTGATAATATGCTCCTGCAAATAAAATTCCATTTGCCCTTTATTTACATTAGGTAAAAAAAAAATTTCATTTTAAACTATAGCATGAAACATGTCCTTTCTTTTCACAGCTCTTCTATTGAGTATGGCCTGCCCCCAAATAAACATTTTTCTACAAAACTGTTGACAAGATAATTACATGGTGTTTCTAGTCTACCAGGTTTCTGTGGGGACCAAGAAATAGTACAAATATTCATCATGTAAATAGACTATTACATGTAGCGATTATAAAGCAGACATTGATCATTTCCTGAATGGTGTCACATGGTAGAAATTAGGCTGTAATATCATATTTCCACTGAAGTTCATTGATTCCATCTCTCCCCCTAGCACGTCAGGTAGTAGTGCAGTGTTGTGATTCAATGTACAGACTAGTGTCAGACTGCCTGAATTTGATTCCTAGCTCTGCTGCTTACTAGCTGTGTGAACTTGCGTGAATTCTTTACTTCTCTGTGTTTTCATTTCCCAACAGTAAAATAGGTCCTTATAGGTCCCATCATATAGAAGTATTAGAAAATCAAATGAGCTACTAGACCTAAAGGACTTATAACAGGAGACAAAAAGTGAACTAGAAAGAACATGGGCTTTGGTGCCAGGCAGAAATAGGTTTTAATTGTGAGTCTGCCATTTATTAACTGTGAGATCTGTGCAAGTTTTCTAAAATGTGTGAGTCTCAGTTTCCTCATCTAAAAGTAAGACTGAGGGGCGCCTGAGTGGCTCAGTCATTAAGCATCTGCCTTCGGCTCAGGTCATGATCTTGGGGTCCTGGGGTCGAGCCCCGCATCGGGCTCCCTGTTCAGCGGGAAGCCTGCTTCTCCCTCTCCCACTCCCCCTGCTTGTGTTCCCTCTCTTGCTGTGTCTCTGTAAAATAAATTAATAAAATCTTTAAATAAATAAATAAATAAGTTCCTTCTCATCAAAACATTTTCCCCCATTTCACTATAGTCTTCAGATACATTTTTCTAGAAGAATTTCCTACTAGTGAAATCTTTACATGATCATTCATAGCAATATAGTGAGATGCCAATAAGGCTCTCACCCTGATACGTACTGAACACCCACTATGTGCACAGCATCTTCCTAGATGCTTTATGAGACCTTATCATTGGAAAGTAAGTATAAAATTGAAAAAACACTATGTTCAACTTCAAAAGATGACTGAGAATTGAGAAGCATCTTCCTGGGAAAATTTCAATCAAAGAAGCTTAAATGTATTCGTAAACAACATGAGAAAATTTGCAGCCTCACTAAAAAATCAAAGAAATATAAATTAAAAGAGAATGAGCTGCTGTTTTCCCCCATGAAATTATCAGAGATGATTACAAGTTAGAATTCCCAGTGCTAAGGGTAGTATAATGATATGGAGCCAACATTCAATAGTATTAGTGCGTGACATGATATAAACTTTCTTGAAAGAAACTTCACAGTATATATCTACCTTAAAATATGAGTAAAGTTCTCCCCAGTACTTTCACTATTAAAAATCTAAAGATGATCAGAATACAGAAAAGAATGATGTATGCACAAAAACTTTCACCTCGGCATTAGTTGCTTTAGTGAAACACTGGCATCCGTCTAAATGTCCAAATATAAAGAAATTATTAATAAATTATAGTATACTTACAAGACAAAGTATTATCCTGTTATTACATGTCATATATTTGAAGTGACTTTCATGGTATAAGGAATTATTTCTGATACAATTTTAAGTGAAAAAGCCACATGAAAGTTGTACACATTGTTTACATAAATGTAAGAAATTCTCTTGTTTAACAGTAGATATTCAGGTGAAGAAATTATGGGTGATAATTATTTTCATTTTTTTACCTTTTTTTCCTAATTCTTCAACAATGGCATGCACTGCTATTATAGTCACTAAATGCCTTTTAAAACCACAGAAATCAGATTAAAAATGGTATAAAACATAGCAAAGCATTTAAAAATATTAGCCTATCGTTGGTTTATGAAAACTTAAACCCTAATCCACACGGCGGGAAGTTTTCGAATGAATTCAAAGGAGAAGACATTTATCTCTCTGCTTTCATTTCGGTGTCAATTTGCTATCCAGCAGCAACACCCAAAAGCACGTCTGACTCATTGCTAAAGTCTATACTGTTCAAGCTCTAAGGGGAGCTTGTGAACCCCTCTGCCAGCCCAATCACAGCACAGCCAGGTGAATGGACTGTTCTGCCCCTTTAGCTCTGTCCCTCTAGGAACTAAGAGAGAATTGGGAAATGTCCAAAGGAGGAGCAAACTAGAGCCACGGGAAGGTGCAGGACATTGAGAAATCACCTCAGTGGAAAGTTAGTTGTCACAGTAATTTTGGAAGCCTGTCTATGCTGGGTAGTTTTATGTCTGATAGTCTTAGCTGGAAAATATCGCATATCTGCCCTTTGTTTCCCAAAAATAATAGGTTGAGTTAGGATTCAGCAAGGCAGTTGTTAAAAGTTGACCACTTGTACCTTGTGCATTCTGAGATGTTTCTCCATTCTACCCGCAAATGACTTCTCTGTCAGGCTACCACCAGTTTCTTACAACTAATTTAAAAGTTTACCTGGGATAGTCTTGGTTTATTTACAGTGCCTCTCTAGATATGATTGTTAATAATGTCCCCTTTCGCTCTCAAAAATGTCTGGGTTTGATGAAGGTATAATCCCTGATATTACACAAATAAACCTCAGAGTAACAGACTCAACTGTCATTATGTGCAAAAAATCATCTAGCATTTTCCCTTCTTATTCTTGGGGCTTTAGGTTTAGTTGACATCATTCCACACTAAAAATAATCCAATAATCTTTAAAACAGATTTTTCTCCCTCTAGCCTTATACTTCCCCAATATACTTTCCATGTTGCTGTCAAATTGATAGAAGATTCGTGTAACCGTCTGCTTCACCCCTGCATGTGAAAGCCCCACATTGAACTTTGATGTAAGATTAGAAGAGCAGCTTTCAGCATGACATATATGATCCTTCATAATCTGGCTCCTACCGACAATATAAAACTGCTCAATAAATGCCCGCTTTTGCTATTATTATCCCGCAACAGCTAGCCATCATTATTTCCTCCAGGAAGTCTTCCTTAGGTTTTTTTGTGCTACCTCTCTGTTTTCTAGATTTTTCTATGGTTATACTTTTCATACTCTTATCTTATTACAGGTCTGTGCTCCTTACTGACCTACAAAGACTGGATCTTCTTTGTCTCTGTGTTCCCAGAGTGCCTAGGAGTATGTGCTCAAAGATAGATATTTAGTCAAAAGGAATTTCCTTTTTCAATTGATGTTTGTCAGAGTCCTTCCAAGAAAACTGTTTGCCATTTATTGCCTACATATGGAGATCCGCTTGCTGAGGAATGATTTATAAGGGGAGCTGGAGGAAATTAAGGACTTGGGAGTGTAAGATGTGGAGGACTAGCTCATGACAAATGGGAAGTGCTGACTGTAGGAGTGAGGGAGCCTAAGCAGTCGACAACAGACTCTCTTTCATGGTTTTCCAAAGCAGTGTTGCGCAGTGTTGAAGATTGCAGGCCACCAACAGCACTGGTGTTGGAGGAACGGAAAAAAAGGCGGACTTGCCTGTGGTAGTTCCCAGCTTCTCTGCATGGTAGCACTCTCCCCAGTCCGGGTGCCTCTGGACTCCTGGGGCTCTTGTGCCTTTCTTTCATCCCAGAACCCCCAACTAGGATGCTGCTTTCAAGTTAAGCTGGCCTGGTGGATGCTGACATGCTTCACACCTGACTCTTTTCTCATCTTGCAAGGCTCTACCCTGCAAGGCTCCTCTTCCTGGTGGCTATGTGGAGAAATGGCATTGCCTTTCTGTCTGGGTTAATCCTCTATAAAATCATGAAGTTGCACATTCCTTGATTTTATGGCATAATGATAGCGGAATACTTAGATGAGTATCCTCTGGAGCCAAAGGAATGATTTGCAAACTGGGGGGATTTCCACAGAGAGAGTGCTACACTGAAGATGGCATTTAGTGAATACCAAACCTCTAAAAAGCAGTCACCATTACCACCCTAGCCATTTAATATTTTAGTAATAATGCAAAGTCAGTGTTTATTACAGTCATTATTGTATGCTAATTTCTAGCTTATATTTGGTTGTGCCTATGACATATTGACATATAGTTTATTTTTCCTTTTATTCTTTATGTGGGTATTTAAACTTTAATTTTCTATAGTTCTTTTCAGCAACCTACTTTAAGTTCCATATGAATAAAAAGAATATGAAATTTAGTCATTCCACACTAAATCACTCAGTTATGCTTTTAGCATCAAATTAATGTAAAATAAAATTGTGTAGTTTATAACCTCAATTTAAAAATATAGAAGAAAAATCTTCTCTTCCCAAAATTATCTTGTATCTTGAATTTTAAAATAATTTATCTTCACATTTCTTCTCTTTGATGCATGTTTTTATATCCTATCCTTCTGGGCTTTGTTAAAAAAAAAGGAAATTATTGCTCTCACTGTTCTAATGATGGCTAGTTTTTTTGTTTGTTGTTGTTTTGTTTTGTTTTAATATTAACATAAAATGAAACAAACCTGTAGAGCATTTGGCCTGAATTTTCCCAACCTTGTCACTAAAGTTTCATATGTCCTGAAGTTTTAAGGATGTCTTCCCCAAATTCATTTAGAAATCTACTCGGGAGAACATTTAGCCCAGCAAAACAGGGGATTGAATAAGAATTGTCACCTCCTTTCCTCTCTTTGGAATATGCAAAGTGTGTAACTCCCAGTCCTCCTACCGCCCTTCCCTTGAACTTTTCCTCTGGGCTAAGACCTCAGTCCTGGGGAGTGGTTATAATTAACTTCAGTGAGTCTGGTGTGAGGAAAAGTGAACAACGGAGAGCACATACTTCTTAATACAGTAACTTGTTCATTCTCTGGTATTCCTCTTCATCTGTGTGAGATAATGACTCTAGCTCAGTTTAACAAACCTTTTCAAGTACATGTCACCCAGTTATTCTTTTATAATATCCTGGTCAGATGCATCATAAGGTCAGATTCCAAAGACCCAGAGAAAACAAAATAGGGAATTTGTTTTAATTAAAAATGGAAAATCCTCCTTAATAGGCTTGATATTTTATCTACTTAAGTTCCTTGTGGCTACAAATAGGATTTATGGTTGCTACTTGCATATTAAAAGTGTGCATTTGTTAACTTCCATGTTATGGTCACATATCTTACGTAAAATTATAAAAGGCTTAATTCTAAACAGAATAGCGTTGTCTTAAAGAGCAGAACTAAGGATAGCCCAAATTCCCCATAGGTTTGAGAAAAATAACCCCTAAAAGAGCAAGAAATAAAGTGAACTCTTCCAAAATCTTCATCCCTTGTTCCCCTTACCCTTCTTTATTTCTATACCACTTTCCACCATCTGACATACAATATATTTACGGGCTTGCTTATTTATTCATGTCTTTCCCCCACCTAAACTTAAAATCCAAGAAGTCAGGGAGTGGTCTGTGTTGTTCACTAATATATTTCCAATGCTTGGAACAATGCTGGCTCACAAATATCGAGTGCTGGCCCTCATAAGTAGCAATAAATAAATAATTGAATGAATGTTTTTAATCTGCTTTTTGAAATCTGTAAAAGTTTGAGGCCTGTTGTATAATCAATTTTGGTAAATATAACATAGGTGCTTGAAAATAACTTGTACTCTCTATAAGGTGCTTGTGGTTCCATACAGGTATGTTAACTCAACCTATAATCTAAACAACAGGGAATTCAAATCATGTAATTCAAATTCTCTGTGCCCATATATATTTTATATAGTTTGTCAAATGCCCAGAGTTATATAAAAGTCTTCTAAAATAATTGTGCTTCTACCAATGTTTCTCTTATTAATTTTTAATTGTTATATTTCTAAGAGGCTTGTTTTACATATTTTAATATTGTTCTCTTTGACATGTAAAGATTCATGACAACTATTTTCATTGCAGGTTATAACTCTGATCCCAAAAAAAGTCCCTCTTTAGAAAAAAAAAAATCAAGTTGTTTAATTGACTTTTTTGACTTTCTTGACTTTCTTGACTTTTACTTTGTCTAAATTTAATACTACCCTCAATGATTGCTTTTAGTTTGTATTCACCTTGCAAAGCTTGTTCATCCATTGATTTTTACATTTTTTTAATGTGTTGCTTGCAGTCAGCATTTATTTGGATTTTGCTTCCTAACCAGTCAGAAATTCTGTATCTTTTAAAAGTAGAATTTTTCCCATTTGTATTTATTATCTTTGCTACTCTTCCTGGTCTTCCTTATTTTAGCTTTAGTTGTTTTGTTATTGTTGTTGTTGTTTTATCTTGGTTGTAATTTCTGGCTGCTCGCTTCATTTTTTGTTATTTTTATTATATGGACTCTGTGGGTTTACTTTTAGTTTCCCAGTGAGTACCTCTATTTCCAAACCTATAAAAGTAAATGCATACATATACACACTGTGCTTCTAAGAGTAATAAGTTCATTAATTCATTCAACCCATATTTATTAAGTACCTACTATGTGCAGAAAATGTTGTAGGCAGTTGAGGTACATCAGCAACCAAAACACAAAAATTATGGAACTTGCATTCTAATACATTGCTTTTAAGAAATTAGAAAAAAATTATTATTAGAGTTAACTCATTGGTAAAGTCAACAAGTAAATAAAATCCTTTCTGCTTTCCTAATTTAATGTTAGAGATTTCAAATACTTTATCTTCACCTTTATTTGCCACCTTCCCAATTTAATTTGTTTATATATTCTATATTTAGACCTAAATTTTACATTAATTTTTATTTATAGCTTATACAGCTTTTGTTTCAGTAATGTGTTATGTTTTATTAATTTGCCTACCCAAATCTACAATTATTAGAATATTAATTATGTTTAACAATTTTTTATCACACTAGTCCTTTAGAGATACAATTTCACTATTTTTAAATTCCGAGTTTTAATTGATTAGTCAGGTGAAATGCATCTTTAAGTAATATTTGCAAAGTGGGCATTACTTGCTGAGCCAAGCCTATCTGAAATTATCATTCCATTGTTTTTTTAAATTTTTTTATTGTTACGTTAATCACCATACATTACATCATTAGTTTTTGATGTAGTGTTCCATGATTCATTGTTTGTGCATAACACCCAGTGCTCCATTCAATATGTGCCCTCTTTAATACCCATCACCAGGCTAACCCATCCCCCCAACCCCCTCCCCTCTAGAACCCGCAGTTTGTTTTTCAGAGTCCATCGTCTCTCATGGTTCGTCTCCCCCTCCGACTTACTCCCCTTCATTCTTCCCCTCCTGCTATCTTCTTCTTTTTCTTTTTTCTTAACATATGTTGCATTATTTGTTTCAGAAGTACAGATCTATGATTCAACAGTCTTGCACAATTCACAGCACTCACCATAGCACATACCCTCCCCAATGTCTATCACCCAGCCAGCCCATCCCTCCCACCCCCCTCATTCCATTGTTTTTATGTTAGAATAAAATTTTTAAGTCATAAGTTGATATCCTGCCCTGAAAACTCTGTAACACTTTTTCTATTGTCTCCAGGTATTTTATGTCTCAAAGGAGTTAATTGCTAGTCAGACTTTTATTCCTTTATGGGCAGCATTTTACCTGTATAGTTGACAGTAAGATTTATTAATTATCCTTGTGGTTATAAAATTTTGTTCACTGGGTGTCTATATATTTGTATCTTTCCATGCTAGGCCATTGGAATGCTCAGTTGTTTTGTTTTGTTTCATTTTGTTTTTAAATCAAGTACAAGTACCCCTGTACTTGATTTTTTTTTTTTTTTTTTTGCTTTGGTAATTTGTACCTCCTAATTGCACACTTTGTAACTGCCCTGATGATGTCTTCCTCTGGAATGTATATCTATAATGCTAAGATTACATAGCCATTTTCTCATTATCTAATTTCTGTTCTTTCTTTGTTTTTGTATCTTTGTTCTTTTATTATCTATTATAGGGAGGCTTCCTAAGTTTTTCTTTCCCCTTACAGATTCCATTTTCAATGCAGGCTTTATTTTATTCTTACGACTTTCTAATCCAATATCATAAACTCTATATTTTTGTACCCTACAGAGAATGCAAAATAGTACTGTCTATATTCGTTTTCCAATCCCTGTAGTAAATAATTTTAGAGATAAAAACTCATCCTCAGTCATGCAGATAATTTTCTTTCTCTTTCTCTCTCAATTTCTCTTTAATTTTCTTTACTTATCCTCAAATGAAATATCATTTACACTGTGTAAATGCTACTCAATAGTGTGGGTAGAATATTTTGGCTCTGATCATTGACTACCTACCTAAGGTAGGTGTCTGAGTATTTACATCTTTGTATTTAGTATGCTTGTACTGTATTGATCTTTCCTTGGCCCCTTGTATCTAGAATTTATGCAAGAGAGGGTCCTGATGGTAGGGGTTAAACCCTTGGATTCAACCATGCCTGATGCCAATAATTTTTTAGTTTATTTTATCATATGTTCCAATAAATTCCTTTTATTGTTGTTCCTCTTTTTTGCTTGATTCATTTTTAAGTTTTCCCCTTTTATAAAGGAATCCTGGCTAATGCAATAGCTAATACTTTTCTATGCATTTTAGCATGGCAGAAAGAGAGTCCATAAAATTGTAGATGCTAAAAACGGGGTCAAGGAGAGTTTACATCAATCAGTTAACCAGTCTTAGATCTAAGAAGGGGATTGTGCCAGTTGAAAAGTTGACTGAGGAGAACTAAGAAAAAGTCAAAACTCATAATTTAATAAACTCCAGGTCCAGATACCATGTTCAAGGTGAAAAAAAAATCAGGAAAACATCAAAATATCAAGAAAATAATTTCCTATTCTAAAATATTATCAAGCAAGAGAAAGGTATCATCATACAAAAAGAAAAACAGAACTCTGAAAATGATATAGAAACCAGAATATAATTTTGGAAATTTGATTTTTTCTTAGAATATATAATACATTACCTTTGAAACAGAGGTATAAATCAACTTGGAGAACACAGATTGAAATAAAAGCAGGCTGATATTAAAAAATGGGTAGTGAGATAAGGAAGACTATCAAGAGAATTAAATAATAATGGCAGATTTTAAATCCAAAATGATTGATGTCAGTTCATTAATGTGGAGGTCACACTTTAAAAGCTTACTCAGAATATAGAAAAACAAAGGAAAAGAACGTTGAAATGAAGAGGGAGAAAACAATAGGTATGATATTAAAAATATGGAAAGCTAACCGTAGAAGAGTTTTCTAAGAAAGATATAAAAATTGGAATAGAAGCATAATGAAATGTATTATGGAAGAATTTTCTTGAGCTGAAAAGATGGCTCAAGCATCCAAACTGAAAGAGCTTTCATTATAAGCAATGACTAAAAAAAAGATACCCACATTTAGATAAATCCTAAAACATTTTTAATTACAAAGAATGAAAAACACATACTCTCATTTTCCAGCCCCTCTCAAATAAAGTCCATAAAGAAAACAAAAAACCAACACACAATAGTATACCTAGAAAGGAAAAAAATTACACTGGCCCCAGCCCTCCCTGGAACTTCATTACAGAAGATGAGAGGACAGCATCCATAGAGTTTTAGGCAAAAACATTGTGACCTGAGGATATTATCCACAGCAAAATTCTTATTCTCAGATATTCAAAGGCTCAGAATATATACCACACCTGCATTCATCTTGAAACAAAAGTTAAGGATTCAAGCACAAGGTATATATAAGAGGATTTATGGCTCTTTTCATACCTTCGTTTGGGCCCCAACTCAGGAATCCAGGTGGATCATGTCTTGTCAAGGGAATTCTGCAACCCTGGGGAGATGCTGGGCTTTAACTTTTTCCTCAACTTTCTCTTCTGTCTCCACACTCCCACCAATTTCCAAAAGGTGTTTTTTTTGTGCCACGTCTTCCACTTTACAACTCAAATGGCCTTTTGACTTATTTGGTGACTACTTAAAATAACAAGAGCTGTCCTAGTCTAATACTTGCTAACAGTAACAAAACTTAGTTTTGAGAGCTACATACCATTTTGAATACTAAATAATTGTTTTATCCTTCAATTTCCCTCCTAGAAAGGCGGAAGTGAATAAAGTTCAATTTTAATAATTTTAAAGTATTTTTTAAGATTTATTTCTTTTAGAGAGAGAGAGTACGAGCACAAATGGGGGGAGGAGCAGAGGAAGAGAATCTCAAGCAGACTCTTCCCCCCGCTGAGCACCAAGCCCCACGCGGGCCTCCATCTCACCACCCATGAGATCATGACCTGAGCTGAAACGAAGAGTCAGGAGGCTCAACTGACTGAGCCACCCAGGCACCCCTTTAATCTTTTTAATTACTAGGAAATTTGATCAAATTTCTCTGTATCTTTTTAAAATTCTTATTTCATAACCTAAGTTATTGTTTCTCTGTCTAGTATGAACTGAATAATTTATTTTTCTCTATTTTATATTTTTATTTTTGTTGTTTTACTTTTCAGGTTTCAAATTTTTAGTTTACTGCTTTTATGATTAAGAAAACAAACTGAGGGTTCTAGAGGGGAGGCGGGTGGGAGGATGGGTTAGCCTGGTGATGGGTATTAAAGAGGGCACGTTCTGCATAGAGCACTGGGTGTTATACACAAACAATGATTCATGGAACACTACATCAAAAACTAATGATGTGATGTATGGTGATTAACCTAACAATAAAAAATTTTAAAAAAAGAAAAAAGAAAACAATAGACAATTAAAATTTTAAAAAGCAGTTCTCATGCAATAGAGAGAAAGATGCCCAACCAGGTGTTGATCTTGGACTTTTGGGCCAAGAATCCTTGGAAACAATTTTCTAGCCATCGTTCAGGCGTACAATTATCCACCAGTAAAAAATTTCTTTGAACACCTTCCTGGCATTTAATATACAGAAGGGAACAAAATCAGCATAGCCCTTGTCCTCAAGGATCTTGTGTCTTTAGAGGAGACAGGTACTAAAACAATAAACCTATCTGCACACACATTCTTGTCAATTTGGATGTGTGCTAACACAGCACAACAACCCTGTTCCCCAAAGTAATCCTTAATCTAGTTTCTCACAGCTGCAGAATAGAGTGGTTTTGAAAGGACTTTGGAGTCAGAGCATCTGGGTTCAAAACCAAGCTCTACTGCTTAACAAGTTGTGTGAGCTGATGTTAATAACGCTTAATAATACTGATCTAATAGGATTAATCGGGTTTGAATGAGTCAACATTTGTAAGTTGCTTAGATTGCTTGGTACACTGCATGGGTTCTATAGATGTTAAAGAAACAGAATCCAGCTTGATCAACTTCACCATCAGTTCCAAGTCCTCTGAGATGCTTATTATAGTATAACTCCCAGCCTTGACTTCATTGTCATTTAAAGCTTTTTATCTCTCTATGTGTTTTTTATTACTCCAGGAGAAGTTGAGAGAGTGTATGTTGGGGTTTAATCACGTACCATTTTTAATCACAAATCTTGCAAAGCTAAATAGAATTACCTAAACAGGCCCAAGCCACTGGTATATTTAAATATTCACTTACAAACATTTCTAATTTCTCAAAAAAAAAAGATGCCTTTTGCCTACTGCTTTGATTCAAGAAATTCTTTGCTTCAAGAAATTCAGAGATCATATTTAAATTTCTCCTTTCAAATGTGTCTATCTTCCCAGATCCAGGGCTCACAGAATAACTTAACATGGCTTTCAGGATCATGGGTGGGCAGGCTGGAGACTTAGTCACTATGGCAATGACAGGTTTAAATAAACAGTGTCAGCAGTATAAATAAGCTGCTGCCACAAAGCAAGACTTCTAAGCCAAACACAGAACCACATTTTAATGACTGTAAGCGCAGAAATTTTTACTTATTATTAAATTACCTGGGTCTTTTCTTTCTTGAAACCTCTTCAAAATCAACCTCTGTTACCCTTTTTCTATCCCAACTTCTTTTTAAACTTTACTGATATGTTCTCTAAAAGTCCTGTTAGGTTGGTGGTATTGCAGGTGCTCACTAATTACAGTATAGGTCATTCCTTACTCTTAAAAAAAGGACCCTGGAATACTTGTTCAGAGAGAAACAGATAGAAATGTCTCAGAAACATTTTAGAAATTATTCTGGTGTCCTATTTGAAAATGTACCCTACAAAAATGAGAACTGCCTTTACTACATAAAGTCTGCATATGCTAATATATTTCATCCTCACAACATTCTACTGAGGTATTGTCCCATTCTTCAGAGAACCCTGTTTCATGGAAGTCAAAATGTTCAGCCAAAATTCACACAACTAGTAAGTGGTAGAGCCCACCTTAGGACACAGGTTTTTCTGACTTTATTAGGTCCAAGCTCTTTGACACTTCCATCATCACAGGCAAAGGGAAAAAATCAACTTGCTTCACTTGTGTTTAATTTTGCTCTTTTGTCTCTAAGAGTAAATTGCTAAGTAGACCATTTTCTTTCCTAATAAAATAAATGTGAGTTGCCTTATGTTTCAGTTTGTTTTTCTTCAGATAATAACTGGAGAATAGAAAGGGGTGGTTTCAATAAAGCTATTTTTAGTTCTTTCCTTTAATTTACTGTTTCTTACCCATGTCTCTAGACACTTAAGAAAGTACTGATTTGAGAACAGATAATCAAGTGGTAATCCTCCTGCTTAATTTGAGGAGAGTCTAACATATTATGCACAAAATGTTCTTCGTGATGATCATCATCTACTAAGACTTAAAATTTTAGTTTGAGGAAAAAGTAATTAAGAATCCGGTTTCTCTTTACATCAAACACAACATTTTCTCACTGTTGAAAGTTAGTTATGTATGTTCATTGAGGTGAAAATACAATATAGATCATTTGAATAATAGTGTTATCCAAAAAAATGTCTTTTCGTTGTTACTTTATTGAAGAAAATGTCCTTTAATGCTAAACAAAACCAGAGGAATTGAAATAAAAGAAAACAGTGTAGGCAAAATAATAGAAAACATGGGAGATGATTAAAACTGATTATTCCTACTAAACAGATGTGGTTTAGGGATTTTAAAACAGGAAAGTCATAGATGTGTAAAACCGGTATATTGAGTCTTTTAAAAGGCAAATTTTGAGTGTTGCTAGTTTCTGACCAGATATTAGGACAAGAGGTGACAGAGAGACCCCCATTAAAATGCTTGGTGAGCACTCCAGAGACCGCATTTGAGTTAATCGGTAATTTTTCACTGACGACATCTAATCTATGAGTATAAATTACTTTGCACTCTTATTATTCCTTAATTGAAGTGCACCAATGTGAAATTGCCATAGATGTTGCAGGAATGATTCTAGCCTCAATTAACTTGGGTGGAATTGAAGCCCTTTTTTCCCTGAACTAGGACTATTGTCTCACATCTTGTATTTATTTAAATTGTTGCTAGAAAATTAGAGGGAGACTGTGTGTGACTAGGTGTTTTATAAGGATGTTCTGGAGCCAAAAGAGCATCTACACAATCTATTTCTATTTTAATCTGGACTCTCTGATGCCACTGTTTTGTGTAACTGATGTGCAGCCAACAGTAGCTTAATATCCCCAGGTTCCATTTGAGGAGGATAGATTAATAGAACTCATTTTTTTTTTCAAAGTGGCATTTAGAGTCTCTGTGATTTTTAATTCAAAAGGCAACTACCTCTATTATTTTTTAAACTAATTCTCCTACATAACTGCTGTTGTTTAAGATATTAAACATATTAAGCTTTCTGTCTAGATGGTGGGGAAGGGCAACATGAAGGAATTCGACACTAGGCATTCCACTCTACCAATTCTAAAAACTGTTGGAAGAGCATATTGCCAATAGCTGCTGAATATTAACAGGTAACTGATTTAAAACTATGGTCTTCTGTTTTTTCTTAACCAGTATCATTTGGAAAAATATTCCTGGCTTGTTCATTTTTACCTGGAATGAAAAACCATGAAGACAATAAATCTGGTCGCTAAACACAATGGTAACTAAACAGATATAGATACAATTAACTCTACAAAAACTATAAAGTGATGATGAAATTGATTCCCAATTTTCTCCATTATTAGTAAATTGTACTGATATCAAGGATTATACCTCCAGGTGTTTTCTAAAATTACTTTTGTAAGTTCTCTATAAGAACAAATTGATCAGTTTATGTTTTTGATTAAAAACTCTGCCCAAGGGTCGCCTGGGTGGCTCAGATGGTTAAGCATCTGCTTTCGGCTCAGGTCATGATCCCGGGGTCCTGGGATCAAGCCCCACATAGGGCTCCCTGCTCAGCAGGGAGCCTGCTTCTCCCTCTCCCTCTGCCTCTCGCCCTGCTCATGCTCTCTCTCTGTATCTCTGCATCTCAAATGAATAAATAAAGTCTTTAAAAAAAAAAAAACTCTGCCCAATTACTTCTCACATTCTTAAACCTGTAACCAGGTCTGAATGTTGTCTCCAAGAGTCTCCTACTACATGAAAATGTTACCTGATACGGTCACCTAATACGATGCCTGATATAGAACCTAATTGGCATTACTTGAAGACTAACATCGAAGTTGATTCTCTAGCCTTGACAAAATTGTGCCAATTCTCAATTCAATGGAGTGTATATTTATTGGGTGCCCATCATGCGGCAAGCCCTAGGGCTATACATTAGGTGACTCTTACACATTCAATAGTCATTCATAGGATTATTTATGTAGTCCCAAAACAAATATTTTAGGAATGAGAATGATAGTGCTGGCCCTGGATAGCACTGGATACCTGTTGAGGCTAGAAGAAAGCAGAAAGATCTAAAAGAAATGCAGAGATCTCAAGATTCCCACCACACTCTTGCTTATTTATTTTGCCTGTTTAATGAAAATGAAGTCATTGATCTTTCAGTGTTTTGGTTGCCCTACATATGATTTGATCTTTAAATCCATCTGGTTATCATTGCAAAACCAGCTTTCTACACACAGACAAAATTTTGTGGGAAAAGTAAGCAAGGATACGCTTTAGAAAAAAAAAAACTCACTGGGATGACCCTAGTTTTATTTTTAACAAGACCCTTTTCTGGATCCTAGAGGAAATTCACTCATGAGTGAATGGGTGGCTAGGTTCCTTGCAGTGGGGAAAAAAATGGCTCTTGATAATCAGCAGATGTTCACACTGATGGATGGGATCTGTAAGAACCAAAGGGAGCACTGTTAGTCTATTATAGGAAAGTGACTAGTAAATTGAGCTAATCCAACTTAAATGCCCATTGATTCTTAACCTTGTTATGTTATGGGTCAGATAGGCATATAGAACAGAATAATTCTTAAGAACCAATAACACAAGAGCCTATTTAATCGGAGTGTTTCCAAATCTGAAGACTGATCCATCTTAAGCATTCTCTAAATTATTATAAATCATACAGTAGGAAAAATTGCATATGTCTCTCTCTAGTTTTTTTAGATTTTATTTATTTATTTGAGAGAGAGAGAGAGCACGAGTGGGGTGAGGGGCAGAGGGAGAAGCAGACTCCCCGCTGAGCAAAGAGCCCGATGCAGGGCTCCATCCCGGGACTCCGGGATCATGACCTGAGCCGAAGACAAGACGCTTAACTGCCTGAGCCACCCAGGCGCCCCTGCATATGTCTCTTTATAATGTCAATAAAATGTATGAGTTGTCATTGTTTCTTTGGGATCAGTATTGAAGGTGATGCTCTAGTCTTGACAGTACCATAGCCATTTTTCAGTTCAAGTGTGTGTACATGCATTAAGAGCCTATTCTGTGGTTAGCCTTAGGAGTACACATCACCTGAAAACTGTAAAAATAATCCTTGACCTCAACAGGCTCACCACTCAGCGAGCTTCTTCTTGACATGGGCTCTCCATCCTTATCTAGCAGAAGGTATATTTAATGAGAGAAAAACCCAAGCTTCATTTCTCTGTTAAGAGTCTGTCTGTCAAAACCTTTATGGAGGGCCTCATGACAGGTCTTTCTTGTTCTGGCTATCTCATGACTGCACCTCTTACTCAGACTTCTCATCTAAATGATTTTATCAGGGCAGCTGAGAAGTCTCTCCCATCTTTTAACTTTACCTACAGTTATCTATAGCCCTTCAGACCTAGACGGCTGTCAGCTAGACCCAGTCGCATTCGTCATTCACCAGTCAAGCAGCACAGCTCTGAGATGAGAGAGCCCAAGCCAACGGTCCATTACCGCTATCTCAGGAAGTCGCTAACTGCCATCCCAGTGGGAAACCTCCCTGGCTGGGAAAGACTAGCCCGTTCAGGCTCCACAGTGTTGGCTACTGCTCAGTTTTGCTCCCACGTCTAACCTCATCTGAATAAGGGCTGAAAGTGTCTGTAAAACTGCCTGAAAATTTCCAGATGTGTGGTGTATGTAAATTATGGGTTCTTGAAAAAAAAAATCATCATCCACAGGACATGTTTTTAGCCTGTGTCTGTACACAAGAAATAAGCAGACCAAGCATGACTAATTCATTCATATCATCTGTGTTAGTGAGTGATGTGGATCACTGCACAATCAGTTCAGCTTCCAAACTGGTCGGTGCCAGACTTCTAGCTCCACCTTCAGATTTGCAAGCGGAGCTCTGCTAGATCATTAGCAAGTGAGGGGATAGCAGAGCCACGACTCCATTTGGGGTTAGGAGAAATGATACCCAAATTCAATGAGACATTCTGCCATTCTATAAAATAGGACCTACTGTCTGCTAGAGACTGGCAGGGGCTACAAAGATGAATTCTTTTTCTCTCCCCTCAATCTCCTCCAAATGTTTATAGTCTATTATGGAAAAGAGTCGTGGACACAATTATTTATAAAGACTATCCACAATAAATATGTATAGTCAGCAGTTCGGCAAGTACTTGCTATTTGTTAGGAAGTGTACTAGGGACACTTACTGTATTATATAATAAAGAATTCTAATATAAAGATTGTATCTCAGATCATAGTGTGGGAAGTTAGAACCAAAAGTAGACTCTATAATCCAATATACAATGTTTATATTAGTTATTTTTTAAAGATTTTATTTATTTGAGAGAGAGAGAGAGCATGGGGGGGGAGGGTCAGTGGGAGAAGCAGACTCCCTGCCAAGCAGGGAGCCAGATGTGGGACTCGATCCCGGGACTCCAGGATCATGACCTGAGCTGAAGGCAGTCGCTTAACTGACTGAGCCACCCAGGCGCCCCTAATATTAGAGTTCTTTATATTACTTCCACACTGTCATTTTCCCCACCCTTCCTCCTCTGCCCCCTACTTTCATGTCCAGGTGATTTATAATGGCCCTACATTCAGTTGAAAGTTTCAGATAAGAATTGTAAGGAACCCTACAGGAAATATAACAATTGTGTAAGGGCCCAAATACCTGTCTCTTCATCTTACAGCCTTAGACTATGAATAAGATAATACACACCTGAAGTCCTATTTTCTAGATGTTAAAAAACATACCTATTGTAATACTGCCCTTCCCCCCCCCATCTTTTATATTATGTCACTGCTCCATTATGGATACCAATAAGTAAGAACTGCATTTGTCCCTTCCTTTTCATTAAAATGTGATTGTTCTATCCCTCTCCAAACTCAGTGCCTAGTGCTGTGCCTGTCACATGCTCCCATAAATCTTCCGTTGAACTAAACTGTACATTCCAAATATCATTAGGACACCCCGCCCCCGCCCCCTTAGAACCACATGGTCCGAAGTTATGAGGAATAGAGCACTCAGGGCAAAGATCCAATGCCCATTTCTTTAAGTTGTCTGGCCAGGGAACATGGCCCTTTCTTGAAATAAGACTAGACAGTTCTGTTCCCAGGAACTCTGACAGCCCACGTTCTTTGAGATGAGTGCTCATATCAAGTGGAGCTAGTTCCCATTCCCTTTAAAATTAATGTAGAATTGAATGAGTACTTTATCCACTTACCTGCTTTATGAAAAGTGAGTCCTATTCTACTTAAATGAAGACTGAAGAAACCACAAGTCATTAGCCTGGAAATACTTTTGATGAAAGACAAATTTTCTATTGAGTTATGTTTAAAACCAGAGTAGTTTTCTCTCACTTTCCTTTTTTGCTTAGTTATTTTTCTCTTCTCTGATTGTGCCTTTGTATTATAAGAAGGAGGCTGCTGTGTTTCATTGTCACAAATGGATCATACATTTGTTCCAGTGTGTGACCTATGGAAAGGAGAAGATTATATTATCAAGGAATAGAAGGAGGTTATGTAGGCTGGATGATTTGTTAAGGGGGAAAAATGTTAAGTGTTCAGAAGAGAGATGCTTAGAAGCCCAGGAAAAGTCCGTCTTTTATGTTGCTACAGCAGATGAATATTTTGCTTAAAAAAAAGATCATACAATAAAGACACATTTCATTATCAAAATATTAAGTGCATACTTTTTTTCAGAGCAAAGCCTTTAGGTCTTACTCTGTCATTAACTCACTAGATGACCTCAAACTCTTATCTACTATTCAGGGTTATTATATAGGTTAAATGAAACGTGGTCTGCAAAGTGCTTAACCGGGTGCCTAGTGTAGAGTGAGGCTCTCAATAAATTCCAGTCATATCACATAGGACTAATCACCATTATTATTAATTGTTATATTAATGGAATAGGCATTACTAAAATCATTCAATTATTCCATATTCTGGAAAGATTATACAGATATAGTTTTTATTTGAATTTTGTTTTTTTTTATTATTTGGTTTGAAATAAAGGGTTTATTTGTGTTCAGGGAAAAAGATCGTAAAGAAAAAAATGATCGCTTGAGGGATGAGAATCTGATGCAGGGAAACTTTAAAATGGCAAAGGAAACACAAGCAGAAGGCAACTGAAAGCCTGGAGGAAAACTCTGGTAAAGAAAGGAAGAAAAAGTCTGCCCTGGCTGAGTCAAAGAGGCTGAAAGAAAGAGAGGGAGCAGGAGGTCCTATTAGTGGAGCAGACTTGGTCCTAGGCCTCCAAGCTGAGTTTGAGAAGTTAACATTCCTTACTTCTGATCATAAATAATTTAAGAACTATGGCCCAGCTCAGGGAAAGGAGCAGCTGTGACCTAGGATGTATAGATAAAAATCAAATATTGATCACCCCTTCCACCCTCAGAGCCTTACTTGTTCCTGTGAGCAAGGTTTCTCTGGACAGAATCTGACATGCTGTTTTTAATAAGGAAAGGAATTTTTTGTTTTTCCATTGAGTACTGTAGGATTATACTAGCTCAGCTTAGTAGGAAATTGAGTTTTGCTCCATTGCCAAACTTAGAGTCAGCCTGCCAAGTGTGCTTTTGTGGAATTCTTCATCGTAGATGATAGCAATATCCACTAACTCCAATTTAAAAAAAAAAAAAAGGAAGCTATGTACAAAATAGAAAGTTGCTAATTTTATAACTCTAAGATATTCACAGAAATGGTTACTAAGAAATGAAAACTTTTCAAATGATGTCCATTTAATGTTGGACCAATTTGTAGGATACAATATATTATTCGTATTTTTTCTTTGTAAGAATGGTGGGATGCCCTTCTCTCAACGTCTAGGAGAAGAGTCTAAGCCTGCTGACACACAAATACAATGCTGAACATCTGGCAGAAGCTTGCTGTGGACCTCTTGGGCCGGCTGCCACTAACCCATAAGGTACCTTTGCGTAAATTAGAAAAAGGCGCCCCCTGCAGGCTGCCTCCCTTGTGCCATAATGATTTCTTCCCCATGGAGTTGCTTATGGGAAACCCTATGGCACCTGGTAAAAGCTGGTCCGGTGTAGTCTACCAGCCAGCATTTCCTCTTAGATAAACTGAAAAAAAAAAAAAATCCTTAGCATGCTGCATAATGATATTTCTTTTGGCATGGATAATGGATGAAAAACCTAAAGAGCAAATTATTTTCTGTAGAATTTATTAACATTGCTTTTGTTATAATTAACTTTATTCAAAGAAATTGCAAATTAAACTACTATAACTTGGCTCTGATCAACAAATATCCATCTCCATTATGCAATTTATTCATTTATATAAGAGTTGGAGAATAGTTCCATACAATGTAGACAAAAAGGAATTGGATTATTTTGCCTGAAGAGTAAAGATTTTCCTTGAATATCCTGCCAGAAGAACCTGCCAGATGTTTTCCATCTTCTCTGAGCACAGAACAAAAGGAAACTGGCTTAAGCTACATAGATATTTCGTCTCTGGAAAGAATTTCCTAGCAAAGAGAATAACAAAATTAGTTTATAAGAGGTTTTTTCCCCCAAAGTAGTTAGAACCTTGAAAGTAAGATTAAAGATTGTATTGCCTCACATTTTAAAGTCCACTTTTCTCCTTTCCCTTTGGAAATATAAGGATTATTTGTAAATTAAAATTAGCAGTTTTAACTGCAAGAAAAATTAATAGAGGTATATGGAATAGGCCTCACATGATCATTTTTTTGTTGTAGGAGATCTAATTTTTGCATGGGAAAATACCCTTGTTTGTCTAGATAGCTAAGGGTGGATGAAAGGTAGTCTGGAGAAAATTGGTCAAGAGAGTAGCGAGTTTCATATACCAAACTTTTGTCATCATAGCTCTGAAACACAAAATTATATGGAAATAGTTGATTAGCAAAGCAAAAAATAAAAGAGGGAATATATACAATATAATGAATCGTTTGAGTAAAGAAACCCACAATCAATTTCTTACTTTACAAGCATTGGGCTTAGAGAAAGGAAAATTGGGGTCCTAGCCAGCTGTGTGACACCAGGCAGTTTATATTCTCTCTGATCTTGATCTTCGGTGTTCTCATCTGTAAAATATGTGATTGCACTAGTTACTAAAGTTCCTTCCAGACCTAATATTTTTGGTCAGAATTCCCTGTATTTTTTACCTTTAAGACATCAGAGTTTTCAAATTTTAGTGTGCATCAAAATCACCTTGGAACTTGCTAAAAGTGCTATTTCACCCCCAGAGACTCTGGTTAAACAGGTGGCGTCCAGAGTATCTTTTTCTTTCTTTCTTTTTTTTTTTTTAAGATTTTATTTATTTATTTGACAGAGACAGCAAGAGAGGGAACACAAACAGGCGGAGTGAGAGAGGGAGAAGCAGGCTCCCAGCAGAGCAGGGAGCCTGATGCGGGACTCAATTCCAGGACCCTGGGATCATGACCTGAGCTGAAGGCAGACACCTAACAACTGAACCACCCAGGCATCCCTGGGGTATCTTTTTCACACACTCCATCCACGGTGAGATTGCAGGAAGACCAAGGAATATGTTCAAGAAAACATTCAAATGAAACCTAACAGAGGACATGTCTTATTAGTCTTCATATATTGAGTAACTAGCAGAATGCCTGGAAAGAGTAGGTACCCGCCGAATGTGGATTTAATGAACTGTTTTTCATTACAAGATTCATGTTTGTGATATTAATTGATCTTCACGATTATTTGATTCCCTAAGAGAAAGAAAGCGTACTTGTAACAGAGGGAAAATAGTCTATATAAAGGTTCCTCAGGAGCCACAAAGTGATGTAGAAGTACTTTGTAGATCAACAAATTAAAAAAAAAAAAAATCATACCTTCTCTTCCATATAGCACCCCTCCAATCCTCAATGTAAAGGAAAAAATTGAATTCTGCACTTGTATGCCTTTTACTAAGTGCCATAATGACAGGATGCTCTTTTTATCCTGAAAAAGGACTAAGTCTTTCTATTAAAGTGCTAGAAAATCAAGCTGTCACTTCAACCCACGGCAGCTGTCTCTTGCACCACCTCTGCCAAATGTCACCCTTCCTCTGTGGGGTTTGATTCTGCTCCTAGATCTGGGGGAGTATGCCTCACTGCACAGCTTGTAACATCAGTCTCTGAGCCTTCGAGTCTCAGATTCTTTCTCATTTCACCTCATGTATATTAATACAGAGATTAGTTTCACTTTTTTCTTGAATAGCTAATCACTTGGCAGCCAACATCCCACTGTGGCATTGCAGGTCAAATCAGCTGAAAAGGACAGTGACATCAAACTGGAAAATATAATGCTTAGTGAAAACTGCACCCAGAACAGGACCTCAGACTTGTCACCCATACATGAAAGATTTATTTTCAATTACAAATCCAAGCTTAATGTGAGGGCACCCTGGGGGAGATTCAGATCACTGCTTCTTCTAAATTGACCTTCTACTTGTTTCAATATTTCCTTGGCTATTGAACAGTATTCCATGACCCTCTGAGCTGAAGATCTACTGTAGGAATTGCTGGTCTAGGAAAACTTTTGAAAAATTTCTCCAACTGAAGGCCAAGTTACATGAGTAATTTTCTCCTCAGTGAGCTTTCACACATTAACACAGCAATAGATTTGGGGCTCCAGACAATACTTCTGATGGATTGCAGGGGCCAATATCCCCATGTTACTTATGCTTAAGTACAACCCAAAAAGTTATTCCAATTTTCGATATTAGGTGGATTTATTGTTAACATCTAAGTAAGACCTATCATATATCCCTTTGGCATTAGTAAATGAGATTACCGGAGGCTAGCTGCTGGTGCTACTACATTGGTCTCTGGAATTGGTTTGCCTCAGGATATTTTGGGTCCATTCTAGTGCCTTTATGTATACTTAGCAGCTGCTCTAAAAGGCATACCATATGGCTCTAATCTAGGTAGGGTTCACAGACTTTTAAAAATTGCTAATTGAAACTTCCGAGGAAAAGTTGGTTTTAAAAAAACAACAAATAACTTTGTAATTTAAAATTTGAGAGAGTGAGAAATTTGGATTATCATTCAAGTTTTATCAGAGATCTGACTATTGGGAAGTAGTTTAGTGTAATTTTTCTTATAGTGTAGCTTTTGCTACTTTATACAGTAGATTTTCACTATAGGTAACTCATATTACTATGTTCTTCCCATAATCTATATACTTTGAGGCCTTGAAATGTTTTTAGCTAGAGTGAGTCATAGATTTGTTATAGCCATCATTTTTGTTTGGCATGTAGATGTGTGTTTGTGTGTGTGTAGTGATGTGTTGGTACTCCTTATGTGGTGTTGGTGACATTTTTTAGTGTTGTCCAGATTAGTGGTTTCAACCTCATTATATGACACTTTTTTACAAATGAGATATTCCTATACCCCAAAATTCAAGAATAAGCTTCCATTTCTGTTTTTTGTAATTGCTAAATTTATTTGTAATTTTAGTAATTAATTTTCATAACCTTAATTTACTTTCACTAAGTTACTTTGAAAATTCAATTTTATAATTACTAAGAAAAAATTTAATTACTTCACATATGAAAAAACTATTCAAAAATTTTAACCAAAGAGAAGTCCAAGACCCCAAGAGTAGTTAGAGGTTTCTTGCAAAAATGCTATTTTTATTGTGCCAAGGAGAAATAAGGATGTGCTCAAAGATGATAGAGACATGTCAAGATGACATAGGGAATCCCACTGGCCAAACAAGGGACAATATAAGCATCAAAATAAATGAAAGGAAAAGATTATAACCCCTAAAATAAAATAAAAACCCTGAGTCCAAAATGATATGATTAAATGAATGAATACAAATTGGGGAGAAGGGAAATCTTTTTCTTACTGCCAATTCCAACTAATAATAAAATAAATGATGAAATTAATATTTGTTTCAGATAAGAATCATAAACAGATGCCAGAATTAGTGAATGACAGTGTGATAGGAAACAGGATATTTACATAGTATCAATATAATCTGCCTAACTTATATTTATTAACTGCAAAGGGAAGAATAGTAACTTAATAGTGGAGAAATGTGGAAAATTACCACCTTAACAATGTGGTCATGCAACAAATCAACATTGTGTACCTGTTGGAACTGAGATAAATACAACATTACTTTATGCTCCTTCTGTCAAAAATTCATAATCTGAGGAAATGCAATCATGAAGAAACATCAGACAAATCTTAATTGAGGGACAATCTACATAATAACTGACCATTCTACATGATAACCGACCTGATATTCTTTGAAAATATCAAGGTCAAGAAAAACAAAGAAAGACCAACAAACTGTTCAAAATTAAGGGGTTTAGGTAGAAAACTAAAGTCAACATGTGATTCCAGATTTGATGGCGGGCAGGGAGTGAGAGCTAGTGGAAGAAAGGAAGGGAGGAAGGAAGGAAGGAAGGAAGGAAGGGAGAAAGAAAGGGAGTGAGAAGAAAGGGAGGAAGAAGGAAGGAAGATGTTGGGTGTATGTGGGAAATCTGGGTGACAAGTACATGGTAAATGTACTATTTTGAAATGTTTTGGTAATTTTGAAAGTTTTCAAAAATAGCAAGTTTAAAAATCACTAAATCAGGCAGGTTAGCTTTTAATAGAGAAGAATATAATGAAAGCAGCATTTAATGACTATCAGATTTTACTAGTCATGCCTTAGGACAATATTTACCTTCTCAAAAAATCCTACTATGGTTGAAATAAAATACGTAAAACACTCTTGGAAATATTCATATGAAATTAGTTAAGTTGTCTTAAGTTAGTTAAGTTTATTCATTGCCCAGACTTTATCTCCCACCCTTCCTTTTTTTTTTTTTTTTAACTATGTCTTTCTCAGGGGCAGCTAGTGTGGGATTGAAGAACACAACATCCCAATATCCCTCCTTCCCATCCAGGTCTCAGCTACATGCAATTGACTACTGCTGCCTATAATAGTAAAAATTACTCATATATCACTCATCTTTTTTTCTGCTATTTTCTTCTACATCTAAAAAAATGTACTACTAATATGTTTTGGGTAATTTTGCTAACTATTCTAAAATAATGAGTGATCAGCAAATCAAGACACAATGTCTTCTATTTAATCATCATCACAGTATTTTGGCTTATGAAACTATTCTCATTATAATACAACCCAATTAAATGTTTGAGTTGAATTCTACGAACTATGTACAATGAATACAAACATGCATTCTATGCTTAATAGGATTCACTAAATGTGTTTATGTCATAACAAATATCCTCACTACCCGATTAAAATTTAGAGGGCAACATATGTATTTTCAATTGCCTTGCAAACTACAGCCTGTGCAACAATTTCAAAACCTCTGTGACAGAGAACAGACTGGTGGTTGCCAGAGGGAAGGGGATTGGGGGACTGGGCAAAATGGGTGAAGGGGATCAAGTACAAACTTGCAGTTATAAGATAAATAAGTCATCTCTGGGTATAATGTATAGCATGGGGAATAAAGACAATAATATTGTATTAACTTTACATAGTGATGAATGGTAACTAGATTTACTGAAGTTATCATTTTGTAATGTATACAAAAGTCAAATCACGATGTTGTACACCTGAAACTAATATAATATTGTATGCCAATTATACTTCAATAAAATAAAAAATAAAATTGGGACACCTGGGTGGCTCAGTCAGTTAAGTGACCAGCTCTTGATTTTGGCTCAGGGCTGAGGATTGTGAGATCTAGCCCCACATTGGGCTCCACACTGAGCATGGAACCAGCTTAAGATTCTCTCTCTCCCTCTCCCTTTGCCCCTCTCCCCCGACTCGCTCTCTTGCTCTCTCTCTAAAAAAATAAAAAAGAATAAAAAATAAAAATAAGGGGCTCCTGGGTGGCACAATCAGTTAGACATCTAACTCTTGGTTTCAGCACAGGTCATGGTCTCAGGGTCGTGAGATGAGCCCCATGTGGGGCTCTGTGCCCCGTGCTCAGTGTGCTCAGCATGGAGTCTGCTTAAGACTCTCTCCCTCTCTCTCTCTCTGCCCCTCTCCCCAGTTCCCTCTCTCTCTCAAATAAATAATGTTAAAAAAAATAAAAAATTTAAGTTTAAATTTTAAAAAACAGTTAATGAAGTAAAAATAAAAATAAAATAAAAATCTCTGTGGCAAATTTAACCTTATTGTCTATATACATACATTTAACTTTTTTGTAATTGAAATTTTTTTCTTTTTAATTCTTTTGAAATTCAATTTTTTCAATAAAGATGGAAGAACATTTTTCATGAAATAGTGATAATAAGGAAAATGTCAAATTAAGTTGATTAAAACCAAAGCAGTTTTACTTAACATATATTAAGCCCTCCTGTGTCCCAAGACATTATCTTTTTTTTTTTTTTGTCAGAGAGAGAAAGAGGGCACAAGCAGGAGGGGCGGCAGGCAGAGGAAGAAGCACGCTCCCCGCTGAGCAAGGAGCCCAATGCGGGACTTGATCCCAGGACCCTGGGATCATGACTTGAGCCAAAGGCAGACCCTTAACTGACTGAGCCACCCAGGCATCCCCAAGACATTATCTTTTAATAATGATAACTTCTGTAGGATAGGTGCTACTATTAATATTGTCTGTTAGGAACCTGAGGTGCGGAACGGCTAACTAACTTGCTCACACAGCAACTTGCTTGTACACCTAAGTTGTCCTACTAAGTTTGGTGCTCTCTTCATAACACTAACTATTGAGAGAATCTCAAATGCCTCTCAAACTTTATGTTCCTAGGCCAATAATCTGGGCCAACATTGTGGGCCAGTTTGCTGCTCGGTGTAGCCTCTTCTTTTGGGAGGGCCCTACCCAGTATAGCCCTATTTTTCTCCCTTTAAGGCTGCTACTACCCATTCTTTCTACGTTTAAAAGTATTTTCCAAACAGATTGGCTGCTGAGAGGTTCTTAAATTCCTACTTCATTGCTGTCATCAAAGAAAAACACATAGGCCTCTTTCACTTGGAAAGTTTAATTGTTGATCTCCGTGTTGTAACAGAATTGTAAGATGTTAATGCCTGCCTTCATTCAGAAAACATGTACAGAATGGCCATGTGGGGGCAGGCACAGGGGAGCACCCAGTCCAGAGAAAATAAAGAAAATTAGCACATTATAAATACAAACGATGAATTATAAAATACACACACAAACATTAAAATAGGAGCACATAAGAGAGACCAAAATATGCATTAGACATTTTTATAGCTCCTGAAGCTATATAGTTCTGAACTATATAGTTGCTGAATATTTTTCTTATATGGTAGCCATGGTGGCTCCCTGAATGTCATGCTTTGAAGCAAATTATGCTTTTAAATCATTAGACACATTCCTGCATAATCAGAACAATTAGAAATTAACAATGTGATTTCTTTCCTCTAAGTAGCTCCTTTAGAAGGGAGAGCTCTCCTTTTTCACTTTTTTGTGAGAGCAGTTATTCAGAAAGCAGAGGAATTTTATCAGTTTTGATACCAGGTCTGTTGTCCAGATTCAAATAGACAGGAAGTACACAATAGCCTAATTCAGGGAATGTTGCATAAGCATTTCTTGACATGTAGACCAAGAAGTGTGAACATTAACAGCCTCAGGTTGGGGTGAAGAATAGAGGTAATGGTGTGGGATCTGGGGCTGAGTGCTATTTTTACCCTATTATCTTGGACCATTCTTGAAATTGGAATAATGTACACAATTCAGAGCTAAGCAAACCAGGGCCTTTTTTTCTCCATTATATCTATGGGGGAAGGAGTCACAAATGTCAACACTGGCTATAATATAGAAGGATCAATCTCATCTGTTTACCTTGGAGATGGCAAAAATATGGGAAATTTGGGGATTGAACAATAGAGAGACATCTACAGGTGTCTTCTTTCCAGGCATCTGTTAGCAGTCACCTTCACCTTCACCATGTCCAGCTGTCAGCAATCAGGAGACTTGGCCAGTAATTCAGTTTACTTTTCCCAAAGATGAGCCATTAAAAAGCAAATTATCTCACAATAAATAAAGAGAGATAGATGATAGATAGATAGATGATAGATAGATAATCAACAGATAAATGTATGAAAATATAAAATTTTGGAAATACTGCCAAGTTATATGATATTAAGATATCAACCATTTCAGAGCAAGCTTTTTTCCAGAGGACACATACAAAAAGGAAATTATTCTGACTTTATCCGTTGTTGTTTCTAAGAAGAATTTAGACAATAGCTCTCAAGAGAACACATTAGCAAGGAAGTTAGCTGGAGGTGGTGGGTAATTAAATGATATTATGTGTATTCTTTTTCCCTACACAGACTCCAAATTGTCCAATTCGAGGAATTTTAAACCAACTTATTTTAAACAATCTTGACTCAAAGGGAAATGAAGGGAAACTGTCCAGTATGTATTAACATAAGGATGTTATTTTGATATAGCAGTGTCCACCATTAGAACAGAATATCTTTCAAAAGTGATTCTGGTGACAGAATAGAAGGTAGGCTTGTTTGCTGGAAGTTTGGAGGATGAGCGACGAACTAGAAGGATTTCATGAGCCTAAGAAGAAAAGAGGAAGGCCTAGAATAAGTCAGGAACATGAGTGGAAAGCAGGAAATAGAGACAGAGTGCAGAGGAAGAACTGGATTTGGCAGCTATGAAGACAGGGAGAGTTAGAGCATGGGATTTTCAGTTGGATTTTTAGTTGGGAGGATTTGAGACATTAATCCCATGTTGGCTTTTTTTGTTTGTTTATTTTACGTTTAAGACACAAAATCCTTAATGAGTTATTTTTCTGATGTATAGTCCCAGGTCCCTAGAAGGATATCTCACTATCATTCAAAGTCTCAGGTGTGCAAGGCAACCTCTTTGATACTCAGTACGGGCTCTATTTTGAAGTTCTTACCAATTTGACTCAAAGACCAACCACAGCCATCTGTATCCAGGCAACAGCATTGATAAACACAGATTTCTTTCCTACTTCTTTATAGCACGAACACATACTGAGGACTCTAATATATATATATATATATGTATATATATACATATATATATAAACACTTTCAGATATTAAACACTATAAGCATAGATATTCAAATTTTCCTTCCTCCCCCCTCAAAAAAGAAAGCACACCTACAGTACAGAATCACTGACATCTTCAATTTCTGATATTCTAGATGTAATCTCAAATGTAAACAGTCTGCATTTTTCCTAGTCTCAGTTTCCTCCTTGAATATGTTTAAATCTTTTTTTTCTACTGAGAAGCACCCTGCTTTCCTTTTGTTTTACATTCTAAATATGTTGCCTATGTGGTTATACTGTAAGAGACCTGAATATAGATTGGGCCAACTAGTCAGCTGCAGGGCTGCTGCCAGACAACTTAACTCAGTTTCTCTCAGATTCCTTCAGGTCTGCCCATCTAAATTTGGTGGACATCAGTAGCTCAAACCAATACCTGGTTACAGTGATTATCTGGTTTTATTTATTTTCCTCTTGCCAATTTATTTTATGCCTGATCTGATTTTTCCATTCCAAGGGCCTGCGGACCCATGTTCAGTTGCTTGGTTTCTCACTAACCCCTGAAAGTAATCCTACTTGCCAGATCAGGTAAACATCACATTGATGCCAAACCTGCTCAGTAAATTTCATCAGTCCATGTAGGAAAAACAATGATTGGAGATGTTTTTTAATAGGACGAATTTTTAGGTGGGAAGAATGGTATTAAATAAATTCTATTTGAATACATAGTTGAATGAGAATTGTAGTATATACATGAGCCACTAAAATAACTCTTGGCATACTTGTAATTATGAATTTTGAAAGTTTACCTTGAGTTTCAAAGTAATAATTTTTTCAAGGTTTTATACTCAAGAGCCAAGTAAATTAAACAGTTGAATATTCTTTTCTGGAAAATTCTGTTGCTATCTCCCCCAAAAAGAGAAGATCATGTAATCATTATTGTTCTATCTTACAAAAATAATGTGTCATTGCATCAGGACGTCAATTAGTCATATGTTCTAGGAGCTTACAATTGAAGGCCAGCAGAGGTAGATAAGGTGAGTGACTATAGGGAATGACTTAAGTGACATTGGGAAAAATCATTTCCAAAGTAATCATGAAGGTAAGCAACACTTTAGGACCTTTGTAAAATTGGGTTCTGCCACAGCTGGAGTGCAGTTGAACAGTCCAATGCAAAGTTCCAGCTAGAGTGATCTGAAATAATTCTGCTGTTAAGGACTAAGGCGCTAAGTCAAGTTTAAAGAGAACTTTAAATGACACTTCACTGGATAGCCAGGTATAAAGAATGCTGCCAATGCACATCACTTGGGTAATTAGCAAACTGTGTCTTTTGAGGCAGTGATTTACTCAATGTTCCTCATTTTTCGCCCTTGGCTGAACCACAAAGTTTTGTTTGAATATAGCATCAGAAATCAAAGAATTCATACAAGCATGTAGTATTATTTTATCGGGTCTAAAAAATAGATTTGATTGGTTGACTGACCTTAATAAAGGCAGCCGATACCTATTATTTTTTCCTAATCTAAAACTCATAGTGGCTCTCTGACTTCATGCTAATGATCACTTACTTTTAGTTGGAAGACAGATAATAGCTAGAGAGATAGATGATATAGATAGATAAGCTACAGCATACACATGAAATAAAAATCAATAGTGAAGGAAATTCAGGAATGAAAGGTTAAAATGAAGTTTGACAGAGTAGCTTGGACACTCCAAGCCTACCTAGGACACAATCTTTTACCTGATGATTTACTCCATTTTCCGTACTATGACTTAACAGTGCAACTTTGGAATTGAATTGATTTTGTTCAGTTTTTTTTTTCTTGAAGATGCTACAAGATTTCTTTAAATTATATAAAAATAGAAGTTGCTCTTCAGGCAATTAATATGCTTTTACAAGTTTCTTATATAAACACAAAATTATTTGACCAACCTACCAGAGTGGTTAAAATGGTGCTACTAAAACTGGAATTATAAAGGGGATATTTTTTAATGTAGAGATAATTGTCTTACCATGGTTCTCCACATGCTACATATTGAATTATGACTATTTTATTGGTAAGTCACTTTTGTATGAATATAGAGATTCATTTGAATATTACTGGAATTATTCAATATTATTTCAAGAGGAATTAAATACAAATCCTGGGGTTTGCACTGAGTGGCAAAAGCTATATTCAGAAATCAAATTTCTATCTGAATGTATTTGTGATATAGAAATCCAGATAATAAACTACCTAGAATGTGCTCTCATTCTCACATTCATTCTCTCTCTCTCACACACACACACACACACACACACACACACACACACTTCCTTTATCCTTCAAGAGTCCTTTCTATCACCCTATAATCCTCCCATAATGTTGTTTTCAGGGTTCATGCCATCAGTCCATGTTTATAGATCAAAACATTTGTAACAGAGCCCTTCAGGAATTTAAACAAATGGTTCTGTCTTACACCAAAATTCACTTAACAGAAAATAAAGTCAAAAGGGTTCCTTGCCATGTTTTTGTTTTGTATTTTAATAGGCTCTCATTTATATGACTATTGAGTGTTTGAAAGTGCTTTTTTTTACCTTGAGAGAGAGTGGGCACATGAACAGGGGGAGGGGAGGGTCAGAGGAGGAAGAGGAGAGAGAATCTCAAGCAGACTCCATGCTCAGCAAGAAACCTGACAAGGGGCTTGATCTCAGGACCCTGAGATCATGACCTGAGCCAAATCAAAAATTGGTTACTTAACCGACTAGGCCACCCAAGGTGCTCCTGAAAGTGCTTCTTTGTAAGAAGATACCATGAAAATTTCCTTAAATTGTTATGTAGATTTAAAAAAAAAAAAAAAAGGAATGAGTATGACCAGAAAGATGTATTTATTTGGATAAGTTAACCTCCTGGGCACTCGGGGCCTCAGTAGTTGGGCGACTGCCTTCAGCTCAGGTCATGATCCAAGGGTCCTGGAATTGAGCCCCACATCGGGCTCCCTGCTCCACAGGAAGCCTGCTTCTCCCTCTCTCACTCCCCCTGCTTGTGTTCCCTCTCTCTCTGTGTCTCTCTCTGTCAAATAAATAAATAAAATACTTTTTAAAAAATTTTAAAAAATAATAAAAGTTAACCTCCGTCTCAAGGATGATTTATTTCCAGTGTTACACACACACACACACACACACACACACACACACACACACACACACACTGGACTAGAGATTGTGTTTTTGTTTCATTGAATTTTTTGGTCTTGTAGAAAAGAATGACTAATCATCTTCATTTCTTCTTTTTTTTTTGCAAAATTATTCATGATTTGTCTTCATCTATTGCTTCCTACAATGATCCTAAAGAATTTTTTTTAATTTTTTAAATCCTTTCTCTTTTTTTTTTTTGAGATTTTATTTATTTATTTGACAGAAAGAGAGAGAGCTAGAGAGGGAACACAAGCAGGGGGAGTGGGAGAGGGGGAAGCCCGATATGGGACTTGATCCCAGGACCCTGGGATCATGACCTGAGCCAAAGGCAGACGCCCAATGACCGAGCCACCCAGGTGCCCCAAATTTCTTTTTTTTTTTTAAGATTTTATTTATTTACTCGAGAGAGAGAGAATGAGAGAGAGAGAGAGCGTGAGAGGGGGAAGGGTTCAAAAGGAGAAGCAGACTCCCTGCTGAGCAGGGAGCCTGATGAAGGACTCCATCCCATGAATCCAGGATCATAACCTGAGCCGAAGGCAGTCACTTAACCAACTGAGCTACCCAGGCACCCCCTAAAGAATTTCTTGTCCCTATATTCATTTTGGGTATAGATTGATTTACTCAACTGATAGGTGCTGTTATATATACAAATATAACTGACTTCTTAACTTAGTTATAAAATAACTATATTCAATAAATAAAGGTATATTTCAAATTGAACAAAATAATTTTTATTTTTATGTTGAGTTTCTATAATGAGTCTGAAATAAGAGAATATCTCTAATTTAAGAAAAGATTATTTCTATAAACTTGGTGAAATTGGAAATTATATCCCTGAATATAATCAATTTATATATAGTATATCTCTAAATATTTTCTACACAATATGTGAATAGTCAATAAAATGGAATCTTTTATGAATTACTTTTTTTAAAGACTTTATTTATTTATTTATTTGAGAGACAGAATGAGAGAGAGAGAGCATGAGAGGGGGGAAGGTCAGAGGGAGAAGCAGACTCCCCGCTGAGCAGGGAGCCCGATGTGGGACTCGATCCTGGGACTCCAGGATCATGACCTGAGCCGAAGGCAGTCGCTTAACCAACTGAGCCACCCAGGCGCCCTTTTATGAATTACTTTATACTTTCTCATTTATACCAAATGTGGAAATATATTAAAGAGTAGATATTTGTTTTATAAGTCATAATGAACATTATAAAAGCTATCAAGTCAGTGAAATGAATATGTTTAAAGCATTATTAAAGTAATATCTTGACTCCTCTCTAAAACAACTTCCATGTATAAGAAATTCACTCAGTTCTTATAGGATCATATTTTTTCTCCTTTTTTCAATTGTCTTTGCCACTCTGTCAGCTCAGATCCCTGTAACCTTTCCTCTACCTCCTTTCTTTTTCTTATACAACATATATTCCTCCTGATTATCAGATTTACTGTAAAGCAGAGCTTTAAACATTCTAGATATGAGTCTGAATCTTTCAAAAATCTCCAATTATTCTATGTTGTTTTCTAATTGTGCCAATATGCTGAGTTTAGCATTTAAGGTATTCCAAAATGTGGCCCCAAATTACCTCGAACACAGTGATTCTTTCTTAAGCATGGACCATCTTTGATAAAAATGCACATATATATACATTTATATGCAAAGAGTTGCATATAATTTTATGAACAAGTCTTAGAAAAATACCCCTGCTCTTCACCCTCACATCCTGCCACTCTGCGACACATTCCTTAAATTCCAACCATGTTAGAACGTGAGCAACTGACAGTTGCTGACCCAGTGTTTTATGCAAAAGCACATTCTCATATGCCCCATGGTACTATCTCAAATGTCTCCAAGTAACTTGGCCGGTAGAATGTCTCCCCTGAGATTTTTCAGAATGTTTTCATTCTCTTTGTCTGCCCCCTGTTACCTATTACCTGGGTAACTTGGGGAAGGTAAATGTCATTTTTCAGATTTCAGTGTCTACTGTTCTTCCTAAAGTATATTCTTTTATTCGGGTGGGAAATAACTTTTTACTAAAGAACTTGGACTCTACTCACCTTGATGAACACAGGCTTCAACTGTATTTAATTTGAATGTCTATCTGACTCATGTCAACTCAAAAAGATGTTCTAAGATACCTTTTTATTTTGATCTTCCAGGTTTCTTGAGCACAGGGGATCAGGCTGCAAAAGGAAACTATGGACTCCTTGATCTCATACAGGCTTTAAGATGGACTAGTGAGAACATTGGATTCTTTGGTGGTGACCCCTTAAGAATCACTGTTTTTGGATCTGGCGCTGGGGGTTCATGTGTCAATCTTCTGACTTTATCCCATTATTCTGAAGGTAACCGTTGGAGCAATTCAACCAAAGGTATTATGCAGGTTGCAAATTTTGACAATTTTGGTGTCTGCATGCCACCGCCATCAGTAGTATGTGATGCTCTGTATATATCTCTCTGTTCAAACTGAGTGTTAGGTTGAGCTCAATAATTGTTTAAAATTTTGTTTCTTCAGCTTTTCTATGCATGTTTCAATTTTTGTCAAACTCTTTTCTTTGTCTCCTGTGGAGCTTGATAAGAATGCCCTTTCAAGCACACTTCAGAATAGTTAGAATTACAGTTACTTTTCTTTCCTCTCAAAGGGTGATTTTTGGGAAAATCAAAGATGTTCACAGTTCTGTCATCTCTGTTTATTCAGTAATCAAAAATCAAAGACAGGTTCTTTTTAAATGCAAGGATTGTGTATCATCTATTTTCAAGACAATAGACATGTAAAAAACTCTTTACTGGTAAGAAGATAAGGAAGCAGTTATAAGCTGGTTTGTCTGGAAACAATATTTTCACCTGTTGTCTGAGTACAGAATGGATGTTTGATTATTTTGCATGCATGATCCAAAATTGTCAAAGCATCAAGGTCACTAGTAGAGCTGTTCATTAAAAGGAAAATTAGGTTTAAATCCGTGCTTTTTCTATTTTCAACTTCAAAAGTATTCATTTTTTTTCCCCCTGTAAAGCTTGGCTTTAAAGCAGCATGGAACATTGAGGCTGCATAAATCCATGAAATATTTTTGTTATCTACATTTTCTGGCCTTGACACCCTTTTTCCAAAGTGCCTGCCCAAGGTTCATCATGTTGGTTTTTTATGAATTCCCACTTTACCATGAGTTTAAGTCACTCATTCTAATTGCATTATTAACTTGAAATATCTACCAGAAGTGTTTTGTTGGAAAAATCTGCAAAAACTAATACTTTCTCTCCATTATACATAATAGGAAGATAGAGAATACACATCAACATAGACCATTTTGTGTTTTCTGCTTTTTTGTTGTCATTTTATATATATTAAGGAAGTATGTGCTGTCAAGTGTAATTCATGAAACATCTTGATTTGTAAGACTGAGTTTTATGATATGAGCATCAGACATAGAATATTTGTTTTCAGTATCAAAGATACACTGATGTGGTATTTCCAAAGAACAGCTTATCATTAAATGAGCATATATATTTGGAGAATCATACATTATCATAGACTTAATTTATAAATGTACTTTATGTAACATCTCATTTATGTTAGTAGAGCTCTGATTTGAGATGACAAAATGACACATAAGAGAATATTTCCAATTGTATTGAGATCTTGGTCTGTAATGAAGTGGCTTATTTTGAAATAACAAATTTTGTTTTTTTTTTCATTGAAGAGATTAGACTGTTGTAGCTGAAGACTGTACTAATGCCAATATTTACATAGGTTAACATTAGACAATCTGTTCAGATTTCATAGGGTCATTTGATCTCAAATGTTATTTCTTCCTATTTATTCTAAAAGTTTTTCTAAATGGAGAGCAAAAGGGCACCAAAGCGAGTCAACTAATCTAAAACTAGCAATTGATAAAGAGATAAGCTAATTAGTTCATTAGCTAGCATTGCTATTCATCAATTGGTGATTTGGTAAACAGTGGCCAGTGGCCACGCCAACAGTTGAAAATATAATATTCATCACACTCTTCAAGGAAAACCGTCCTTGTGAGGCCAGAGAAATGGACTTATATTTGGTTTAGTCTTAAGCCTATCTCCACAAAAAGGCTGCTTGGTTTTTTTTTTTTTTTACCAGGAGATGCCCAGAAGATATCTTAAAATCATCAGGCTAATTCTGTTTCCCATGCAGACATAGATTTAAAGTCTGTAAAACCCCAGAGCTGCAGCAATGCTTAGGCTTATTTATACCAGGAGTCAACCACAGGTTGTATACACATTATAAGCATTTTCACTGATGATAAAATATATGATTTTTCCAATACTATCTAGATGGCATATTTCAGACTATATTTAATATGATGTGCATTTTCCCCAAATCTTTTTTGGTATATTTAGTTAATGTCATTGAGCCCCTGAAATGGGAAATAATCACCAGGTTTATTTTAGTTGAAAAGTTTTTAATTAGTAAAATATTTCTCTGAGTAAATGTTAACAAACACATAGCCTATGTAATTTTTAAAAATTATCTGTATTTATATCATTCGCTCTAGCATACTTTGCTCTGGCAAACTAAAAATATGTTCATAAAGATGTCAGAAACCAAAAAAATTTAAATTGGTATTGTTTGACTTTTTGAATATTTTTAGAATTATCTAGGAGCATATTATAGACATTTTGAATACATATATATGTTTGGAGAAAAATCTAAAACTTTGCTTCTAATTCAGACACTGCTTTAGCACCTTTGTGAAAAGAATTCTTATCTCATTAACACATATGAATAATTGAGCATGTGTTTAAATAACTGAACTACAAAGCTATATTTGGAAATTGATAATAAATGTAATTTTTAAAGGAAATAGATAAATTGTGTTTTTAAAATAAGAATTTATTTGAAAATACCTTAATGGGTAGATAAAGTGCATTTGTAAATTTGAATGGCATGCAGCTCTTATCAAACTGCATATGGGACCATGATTTATAATTCTTAAATGCAATTAAGTTAAAAGCAGTGGACCATGTATTTTCCATCTTTTATGATAAAATATAGCAGTGCACATTCAACAGTGGAAAAAGTTAAATCACCCCCCACTGAATCCTTCTGCTGATGGTTTTTTCTTTAACCTAGTGAAAACACTTCAAATGTTATGTCTTCTTCTGAAAGATGAATATTCAGCATACTATGTCTGACATGAAGAGCTGGAAAGAGTATGTCTAAAGTGATATTCTGTTCTGTGTGCCTTCAGGGCCATCCCCAGGGTATTAGCAAATCCCCAGCCCCAATAGTTGTGTAAGCTCCCAACAATTCTTTTTTTAATAAATCTGAATAAAACAAACATACAGAGCCATTTTGAAGGAAGATACATGCAGCCAAATTGGAAGAAATATTCCCCAAAAACAATACAAAGTCTAATGAAGAGTTGGGGGGAGAGAGCCCATCTGCTTGGCTTTTATAATAACATGAGTGTTTACATGTTGATTGAAAAAAATATTTGGGACTTCTTACCACTAATATTTACACATTCTCCATCTCTACTTGTTTATTGCCTCTCTGAGACACCAAACAATTTAGACCTCTTGATCCCTAAAGCAGTTGCTACTCAAAGCGTAAGACTTAGGCTACCTCTCTGACTCCTTATACCCTGGGGATGACTTTATATACCTTCTCTTAAGCAAAAATGTCTCTATCTTCCTGTTTCTTGAGTTGTATATGGGTTTTTATATACACATTTAAAATATCAGATGTTACTGGTTTACCACAACATTATTCAAAAGTCATCTCAAACTCTTTGTTATTTTTCCCATAGGACTTTTCCAACGAGCCATAGCTCAAAGTGGAACAGCCCTTTCCAGCTGGGCTGTTAGTTTCCAACCTGCAAAATATGCTAGAATGTTGGCCACAAAAGTTGGTTGCAATGTTTCAGATACAGTAGAGTTAGTGGAATGCCTACAGAAGAAGCCTTACAAAGAACTTGTTGACCAAGATATTCAACCAGCACGATACCACATAGCCTTTGGACCTGTGATTGATGGTGATGTAATACCAGATGACCCTCAGATATTGATGGAGCAAGGAGAGTTTCTCAACTATGATATAATGTTAGGAGTTAACCAAGGGGAAGGGTTAAAATTTGTTGAAAATATAGTAGATAGTGATGATGGTATATCAGCTAGTGATTTTGACTTCGCTGTTTCCAATTTTGTTGATAACTTATACGGATATCCTGAAGGCAAAGATGTTTTGAGAGAAACCATTAAATTCATGTATACTGACTGGGCTGACCGTCATAACCCTGAAACCAGAAGGAAGACATTACTGGCTTTGTTTACAGACCATCAGTGGGTAGCACCAGCTGTAGCTACAGCAGATCTTCACTCAAACTTTGGTTCACCTACATACTTCTATGCCTTTTACCATCATTGCCAAACAGATCAGGTTCCAGCTTGGGCTGATGCAGCTCATGGAGATGAAGTTCCCTACGTACTAGGAATCCCCATGATTGGACCTACAGAATTATTTCCTTGCAATTTTTCCAAAAATGATGTGATGCTGAGTGCAGTTGTAATGACATACTGGACAAATTTTGCCAAAACTGGGTATGTACCTAAGGAATAAAGTTTTCTATAATTTAACAAAAATATCCTTGTCAGCATTTTAAAATAATACACATTTTGTGTCCAAGTGATTTCATTTAATAAATTCATGACAATAATATATTAGGTTTCTTTATTTAAAATTCCATATGGTGCTTTTCAGAAATCATTGCTTTATTAGTTCTTACTTTTTACAAGTTCACTAAGAAAGCTTTGCTATCTCTGTTGCATTACTCAGTAATTAACAAGACCTGACCTGTCCACCTAAAAAAGTTATAAGGATCAAAGGGCAAATAATACTGCAAATTGGAAAGCACTATAAAATGATACCATCACTACTAAATAACAAGTCTTGTGTAATTAAAAAAAACAAAATAAGTTTAATCAATTTTGCAAATAAGGGACTGAAGTGATGAGAGCCTATCCTCGTATAGATATTCATATATCTTGTATGTAACACTACTAGGACTTAAAACCTCATCTGCCAATTCCAAAACTCAAGTCTTTTCCTGTATCCCATGCTGTCCTTGTTAGTTTGCCTAGGAGACAATGCATATGTATATGAATTTTTAAATCTTTGGGTAGATAGTAGCCCATCTCTAAATGGGCAAAGAGAACAAGAATATGAGGCTTACTCTCATTACATTATCATCCATCTAACTTGCCTGTGATAGGATCTGTATTTCTAAATTGACCCAGTTTTTATTAAAACACAGTCTAACTACTGTATGGTGACTAACATAACATAATAAAACAAAATAAAAAACAAAAAAACAACACAGTCTAAGGCCTTGCTAACTTGCTAAATTACCTCTCCAATTCGATGTTAAACTAGTACTATTTTGATTAAGAAAAAGAATAAAACAATTTTGTTCTCATAGTGCTTTTTCTTTCCTAGTGACCCGAATCAACCAGTCCCTCAAGACACGAAATTCATCCATACTAAACCCAACCGCTTCGAAGAAGTAGCATGGACCAGATATTCCCAGAAAGATCAACTCTATCTCCATATTGGATTGAAACCAAGAGTTAAAGAACATTATAGAGCCAATAAGGTGAACCTCTGGTTGGAGCTGGTACCTCATCTGCATAATCTCAATGACATTTCTCAGTATACCTCGACAACAACTAAAGTGCCATCAACCGACATCACTTTCAGACCTACAAGAAAGAATTCTGTACCTGTCACATCAGCATTTCCCACTGCCAAGCAGGATGATCCCAAACAACAACCAAGTCCATTTTCAGTGGATCAAAGGGACTACTCCACAGAGCTGAGCGTCACTATTGCAGTTGGAGCATCACTGCTGTTTCTGAATATCCTTGCCTTTGCAGCCCTGTACTACAAAAAGGATAAGAGGAGACATGATGTTCATAGGAGATGCAGCCCTCAGCGCACTACTACCAACGATCTGACCCACGCACAAGAAGAGGAGATCATGTCCCTCCAAATGAAGCACACTGATTTGGATCATGAATGTGAGTCCATCCATCCACATGAGGTGGTTCTTCGGACCGCCTGTCCCCCAGATTACACACTAGCTATGAGGAGGTCACCTGATGATGTTCCCTTAATGACACCCAACACCATTACAATGATTCCCAACACTATACCAGGGATTCAACCCTTACACACATTCAATACATTTACTGGAGGACAGAACAATACTCTGCCCCATCCCCACCCCCACCCCCATTCACATTCAACAACCAGGGTATAGCCAGATAAGAGAAACAAACTCTATTTTTTTGATGGATTGCAGTAAAAGATTACTGAAGATTCCTTGGCTTTCAACCTACAAGACTCTTACTATTTAAATAAGGAGGAATATTATGTGAATATACATATCAAGAACTTTGGGGGTTTTGAAAAAAAATAAATTGTACATATATAAACAAATCAACTTTAAAAATGAATTTCAATTGCTTGAAGCAATTGTTCTGAATGATACTTTTTCATTCACATTCAAGAATTAATTTTTTGAAGATTTATGTTACATAATGGAATTAGGCATGTGGAACACCAAACAGGAAAGAACTATGTCTGAAATATAAAACATAAAAATAAAAAAACAACCATGAATATGCACAAGGGACACACCAATGGAATGTCAGATAATTTTCACCAGTTTTTATTTGGAGCCGTTTTAATGTGTAGACCATATTTACATATTTGGATAAGTACACAAAGCACCAATGCTGTTAATGGCCTTAGCGGAGGCTCATGCTGAAATTTGCCAGTAAAACAAAGAAGTTTAAAGACTGGCAGGTACAACATTATCACATAAGTGCTGTCAGTATAAAGTTGTGGGGATAAAGGAAACTGGATATTTTTAGCACGATGTGCATGATAATTTATATGCTTGGTGGCTGTGCTGCTGATTAAGCCGTAATTAAAATTCTTCTCATCCCATTGGATTCTTTAATAGAAGCTTCCTCTATCAATTGGCAGAGCCTAAAGAAGATTTTAAGGGGCAAAAGTAATTAGGAGTAAATAATTCACAGTAGTTTTGATAATAGGAGGTATTAGTTATTAAGGGTATTTGAAGAAACCATAGGTATAGTGGTGAATACTCGCTGATATGAATCCCAGGAAAAAAGAAATTCCTGTGTTTTTAATGTTCTTTTCATTCCAATCTAAATAATTTATAGAAATACAGCCCTAATTGGACATGTGTTACAGGATCTATAATTTGCTGTGGTTTTTGTTATTCTGTATTTTGTTCCTTTTGGTAAGGTGAAGTGTGTCCAAAGAGTTACTTGCAACAGTCTTTTATGATATGAGGATGCCCCAAATTACCACTCTGATTACAGTTCTCAGTTAATTGATTTACTCATGTTGCATGACAAAATGTTTACTAATAAGAATTCAATATACAGTAATGTCCCTCCTCATATCACTTATCTTTCTCACTGAGGTTCACTCACTGGAATTTACTCATGCAATCTCAGTAGAGTACAACATAGATTCAGAACCTAGAAGGAGAGTCAACACCTGGAGGATTTTAGTCTTACACATACGTGTGATTTTAAATGAATACTTTAAGACCACAGGAAACTCTTCATCCCCCTGTTGTTTACCAGTAACAGTATATCACAGACCTTTCCAAATGTTTGTATATGTAATCAGATGTACATTTATATTAAAACAAAACTGAGATGGACTTAAAGAGCACATCCTGATAAATACTTTCTCTCTTACCTGTACTATATTTCTATTAGACTAAAGTTATGTGATTTTTTTTTACATTTTTTCAGATGACTAGCAATTTTGATAGTTTGTAAGATAATGCAAAGAACTTTCTCTGACAAACTAACTGCAGTAACAGAAACCTTTCTTTTCAGTTACTCTTTTTCAAGAATGAAAGCTTATTATACAAAAAAAAATTGTATACTACTTGATGGAAACAACTTTGTACATCTTGGCCATGTCACTGGTCATCGCGTGAAATAAAGATAATCTGGATAATGACTATTAGTCCAATGCTAAGAGACATGATCTTTGCTCATTAAAGAGCTAAAATGTTTATTGCTGTTTTGTCTTTTTTTAAATAACAAAAGAAACATGACTGTCTCAGAGAGTCATTTTTCTAGACCAGTTGGGTTTTTGAAGACATATAGGTAACTTCTATAGAAAACACATGTGTATTTAAAGGCAAGTGTTATCTAAGAAGAAACTGATGAAATTTATCATTATGAATTTATAAGCCTGGGAACTCATGAAAAATGTTAGCTTTGTATTTTTAAATACCTCTTATGTGAAAGTGTTGTAGAAATAAAATGTGCCAATTGTTTTCAGTTAGAAACACAGGTTCTGATTTTCATCATCAAGGAAAAGGCCTGTTGGAAATAAATGTGCAATATTTCATGGAACGAGAATAGCTAGGTTCATAATATAAGCGTGATTAAACTATCATAAAGTAATGGACAGAAAGTTATCCTCCTAAGAGAATTAAAAAGTGCTGAACAAGATATTAAGCTGACACTAAAAGATAAAATCTTCTATATCAAGGAATTTCTTTGCTTGTAATTCCCCCTCCCAATTATTAACTATCAATTAAATGTAGATATTACTCTATAACTTCAAATGAAAATCTCTGTTAGAGGTGAAAAGTCTTCAAAACTCAGAGCGGTCTACATGCAGTTTTGCCTAATGTGGTTATGCTTTTAGACTGGGAACTGCCAATGAAAACCAAGAAAAAGAATTGCTTAACGTCTGAAATATTGCTAACCAGAAAACTGTCTTTTATTACACCAATTAAACAAAAGATAAAAAGAAATACAAGTGGCAACAAAATAAGATATGAGTGAAATCTTTCATATGCATTACTTCACTTGGCAAAATCAAGCATTCTATTCTAGATTAATGGCCATATTATATCTATCTGCATATCTGTTGCTCTAAATTTATCTATCAATCTACCAGTATATGCCATAACTGACATCTATGTTATATTAATTTAGGGAAATGATTTAGGAAACAAAGCATAGTCCTAGTCTTTTTTCTAAATTAATGTAGTTTCAACTTTGTGGAAGATAGAAAGCAGTTCTAGGTTTTATTACTATTCTCAAGTTGTGATAAAGTCATTGTGAATGAATGTTAGTTGTTAGTTTTATAATTAGAGCAGCTAGTTTTCTGAGTGTAAAATGATTTCCCACAATAAACAGAACATTAAGAACTGTTTTTAAAGCTGAAACATAATTTTTAAATGCAAGAAATATTTTGAATATTGTTAAATTTTAACCAATATCTTTAAAAAGTATTTATTTAGACAATTTTCTTTAGAGAAAAAGTAAGTCACAAAATTAAAAGGATATTTTTGGCATTACTTATTAATTCAGATTTTCCTCCCTCAGATTAAATGGCAAATAGTCAAGGCTCCTTAGAATTTATACAAACATTAAGCCAAAATGGACTTTATTTGATTGTTTTGTTATATGAAATTATTACTAGGTGTTTATCAACAGATTAAAGTTGTTCTAGAGTATGGGATTAGAAATATGAAAGTGATAGATTTCACAGTTTTAAATTTCTATTGAATATGTTAACTATGAACAAAATCTGGTTGAATACTACAGATGTATCATAAGGCTCATCATTAGCTTTATGGAAATTGGAAAGTCATTTTCTAAAGCATTAAAACTATTCAATTTGAATTTGGAGAGATCATGCTCACAGCTTAAAGAAGAAAATCTGAGTAAAGTAGAAACGATTTCATTCCTATTTCAAATTTAAAAGTTTTGACCATAATGATTCTTTAATTCAGATTTTTTTGATCTGTACAACATGAAAACAGCAACCAAATTTTTAAAAATAATTAACGATATGTGATATGAAAGAGGAAAACACTGCACTCATTTTCTTACAGAAAAGAAATGCCAAAACTCAAATGGTATATCTATAAAATACTCTTCTCAAGTTATTTCACCTGTTGACATACTCATACCAACACGCATTATTAATATCATGAAAAAATACAAAGAATGTGGCAAATGTGTTTCAGCTTTAAAGGCATTACTACATAAAAATTACTGGGATTTTTTTTCTTTGGCGAGTTTCACTGAAAGATTTTCACAGGGCAAAATGATGAATGGAATTTTTAGGAAGCTTTCAAATACCATGGCAATCCTTTGATGTTTGTTTTCTTCTGTGTTGTTGGTTCAAAGTACTGGCCTTTTTCTTCATTTCTAGTAATTAGTTGTTATAGACTATCAGTTTTTAATGTAAGTGGAAATTAGATAATTTGGTTATACTTGTGAAAACATGCTCCCAAATAAATTCAATTAATGGGCAATTCCCTGCTGAAATTTTGTTATCATTCATTTAATTATCTTGTCAAGCTTTACTGTTAAAGACAATTGTTTTGGGTTTTTAGTCAATAAACTAAGGGAATTTCTCCAACAGCCTTATACCTCTCCTGCACTTGATATGCTAACATACACTTCAAATTTCCATCAGAAGTCTCTAAAGGAATAGCCTACTGATACGAAACATTTGGTAGCCAACTTGATTCTCTTTCAAAAGCATTCTGATTTGACTTTATTCTGGCACTTTGATGTATTTGTATGCATGCCAGAATTCAATTCCACTTGATAAAGGTTATGGAGTGTACAGACTGGAATAACCGTGTGCAGGGTATAAGAGCCTTTCTTCCTGGGATTTTATTTATAAATCTTATTGTCTTTTTTAAATTTGCAAATCCTGATAATTTAGTTGAAAAGATACAATAGGATGACCATGTTACAAATTTCCAGTAAGAAAATTTATTTAAAAAGTTCTTTTCTTCCATTTAATTTGATTTTTTGTATGACAGCAAATGAGTCCAAACTATTCCTAGAAAAGAGTAAGGTGAATTTTTGGAAAACAACAAATAATTATTTAGGCATCAGACTTAATAGTATTTAAGTGTAGCAACTTAAATCTCCAACAAACTTTAACTTTTTTCCAAATAGGTAAGTTTAATTTAAAATGAGTCTGAAGTTGTTAGGGATAAACATATATTAGAAAGTATATCATTTTTTCTAGTCAACCATTATATATATACCACATGGTGTATATATATATATATATATATATATATACACACACCATATATAGGATATATATATATATATCCTATTTGGCATGTGGTTTATTGGATATTTGTGATGGCTCTTTCAGACTCACATATTTACAAATGACTTTGTATATTTTACTACATATGTACTAATGTTATAGAATTTAATCTTCTGTAGAAGGTCAAGCCAAAGTGCTAGCAGTTTTGTGTTGAAATGATAACAATTAAAGCTTTAAAGAAATTTGTAAAGGTCTAGTAATAAAAACTCAGCAGATGAAGTCAAAGCAAAGGCACTATTTTTGAACGCCATGTCTAAGGTTGATGTCTATTATTAGATGGTATGTTTAAAAGAATTTTAGTGTTTTTGATTCATCTTTTCTGCACTCATATCATTTAGCAAATCAATGGGACATATGTCATGCTTTTTGTAAAAAAAAAAAAAGCCATTGGGTGTCACGATTCAGTTTGTGTTTGGACATCCATGGCTTTCATTAAAACACGTTTATTATCATGAATAAATATTTCCATGTTTTCCAAGTTGTGTTGACTATTTTTAAACTCAGAAATAATTTCCTCTCTGTGTGATACACAATAACATGTCCAAGATAAATGTTCCTTTCCAACTTCTTTGTGTTGCCCACACATGTGCTGACAGTTCCGATTTGATGGAAACAATGACAGTTTCTGGTCTGTTCACCTCTGGTGGATGCAGGGAAAGAATCGGGAGAGTAAATTTCAGGACCTTGGTTACACTTATTGAACAGCTTGTCAGAAAAGAGAGAAAAGAGAGAGGAGAAAAAGGGAAAGAGTGAGGAAATGAGGGAGGAAAAAAAGGAAGAAAAACTTCTCAATTTTAAATTAATGACTTTTTGCCTCCAAATAGTTCTTTTGTAGAGATGTATGGCAGCTTATAAAAAAAAGAGAGCGAGAGAGCAGAGATTTAAATAAATCTCTTTAACCCATAATCCATTGTCCTTAGAAAATAAGATTAATAATATTTAGGATGAGACAATGAATGTAATCCGTCATCCAGGCCTCGCTCAAATTGTGTCACTGGAAACAACAAAAATAAAATCTAGAGTGACAGATTTCTAGTCTTGTTCTATTCAATCAACAATGATCTCAGTAGGGAGGACTGAGTAAAGTATGGGCATCGCTCATCTGTACATAGCCCTAGGTAAGAATACAGTTAAACAAATAAGACATCATAGAATTTCCCAGAATATAGCCTAAAAGATCACTATTTCCAATTTGCTAAATAAAAGAACTGTCATTGTTTTGCAGGTCTCTGTGGCCACACATAGCCATCACTACCAAATAAACAGTTTAAAACAATATTCAAAGAGTTTCACATTCCACAAAAGGGTTTAGATATTTTATAGGGTTTGATGTTGTTTTACATGATTACATTTTTTTACTACATTTTTACATTTCCTTACAGTTTACAGAATGTTATTTCTGAGTTCAAAAAACAGTCCCAAATATATTCTGTAAATGTTTATATGAAAACAGTATTTTCTGATGGAGTGCCATAATTTGAAGTCCTTCCTACTGCCCCAGTTCTAGAGTTTCCTTGAATATCCCCTTAAAACATTTCTCTCTCTCCCCTGAAAATATTCTGTCTCATTCTTGGAGTTGACTTCCCCTGCACCAGAGGAGACCTTTCCACCACCTCCTGCAGCTTCTCTTTGCATGCCGTCTCCCATTGCTCTTTATGCCTTCTCCAAGAAGGTAGAATTTGTGGGAAATGTGTCCAGGTAATCTGAGTAAGTGGTGCCTTAGGAATCAGCTCCCTCTGTTCCTCAGTCAGGTTAGAAACTAGCGTACATCACTCAAGCAACGAGAAGAATTACTCGTCCATTTATTCAACACATGGTGTTCACCATGGGCCAATGTGCTGAGTGTTAAACACAATGGGCTGAATATTAAACACTTGCCAATAAAATACAACTATTGCCATGCTTGGGATAGGTTTAAACACTTAAACTATCCTTCTGTACTATCCAGTGTACCAAATCATTATACAATACTTTATCTATTTTATATGTCTCAAAATAGTAAACATAAAACAGTACTTGCTGAGTTACAGCAATATTCGTTCAATTCTATTGACCAGTCCACCAATAAATACAGGTGTGTGGCAATCCTTCCCAATAATAAATACAGCCATATCTGAAGACATACTGTACTATGCCAAAATAAATCAAACATGAAACATCCAGCTTAAATTTCATCTGATCCAGCCACTTAACTGATTCCTTAATCTTCTACCACAGTCCCAGTACGTGGCTGTGAACCTTATTACTGAACACCCTTGGTCTAGCATTCTAAAACAGGTGGCTACTTTTGAGACCATTTGGAATTTCTTCCTTATATTCACCTTTCATTCTATCTTTTCTTTTGGAAGTCATAAAGTCTCTATCTCATGACTTCCTTTCAAATATTTGAAGACTATCATATCTTCCATGAGTCATTTTCTTCTCAAAGAAAAATTCCCATTTTTAATACAAAATAGCCAGTCTTAACCATTCTGATCACTGTTTTTTTAATAGTCTCTCAAACCTATATTTCTTAAGATGTGTGATGTCTAGGATTGTATATAATAAATGCTTCAAGTATAGGCTGATCCCTATCTAATAGAGCACTACTAACAACTTCCTCATTGTAGAAACTGTATTCTTTTAATATAACTTTGGTAATGTTATCTTCTTTGGTGGCCATAATGAACTAGTAATTCAGATTGAGACCTACTCCCTATTAAAACTCCTTAAAATTTCTACATGTACTGCTGTTAAGCAAATTATACCTTCATCCTGTCCTTGATCATTTGAGTGTTATTTCATCTTCAGTATATTGGACACTATTAAATTCTACCTTCATTAGATTCATCATATTTTTCCAGCCTATGAAATCTTTCTATCCATCCCAGAGTAATGAAATCCAATAAAATGATAGACATACTTTTTTATCATCACCCAGATAATTTACAAAAAATAATATGCAGAATCAGGTGGAGGACAAAGTTTGGTACTAACAGAAATAGTATATATAATACTGAGAAAATCAACAGCTGACATTTACTGAGCACTTACTATATCCTAGATTCTGTATCATACCCCACAACAGACCACTACATACCACCCTCAAAAGTTTATCAATACTTTTGGATGCACTTATCAAGGACCTTTTATTATATGTGAGTCACTGAGCTACCAATGTTAGAAAAGTGAATGCCTTTGTTCTTTTATTACTAGCAAGCAACTGATTAATTCTTCATTTTGTCTATACACATAGCACAAGAGACATTGTCAGATAAATTTGAAGAATCTGTTTTCTTCCATTTAAAATATTTTAATGATGTAATAGTCATCCAAAGTAAGAAAATAGGGATAATTACTTTAGACCTTCTATTTAGAGGTTTCTGAGTTACTGGTGCTTATTAAACAAAAGAAATTATGGAAAAAGAATGTGGTTCTGTTACTATGATATTTTCCCTAATTCTCACACCAATCACCTGTCATAATTAAGATGCTGATATAGGGAGTCAAGTGCAGTCTTCAAATGGGATTGCTTAAGAGAAAAAGTAATACATGCACAAGGTTAAAAAAATCCAAATATGATAAGATATTTTACAGTGAAAAGTAAACATCCTTCTCATATCAGATCCCAATTTCTTAGTCCTCTTCCCCAGAGACATTGACAGTCACTAATTTGCATATCTATTTCTACAAATAATCCACCTGTATACAAAGATGTGCAAATGTGCATTGTCTACATATATATGTGGGGATCATTACATGTATATATTCTTTATGAAATTCATCTGGAAATGTTCCATGGAAGCACAGTATATGTCTGCTTTGTGAAAAAATTGAAGTAAATAAAAATAAGTCTCAAATTTATCCATAAATCCAAAGCTATTCTAATCAAAATTGCCACAGAGTATGTTTGTTTGTGTGTTTGTGTTTAGACCTCAAATGGGTAAAGGTCAAGAATGGCCAAAATCATTTTGAAGCAAAAGGAGAAGGAGCAACTACTTCACCTACCATATTTCAAGAGTTATTATTAAGCTACTGTACTTAAAACTGTATAATATCAATTCAAAGAGAAACAAATGAAGAATAACTGTAAACTCATAAACAGACCTATGAAAAAGGAGCAATTTAGTGTATGTTAAACATTACAAATCAAGAGGAAAGGATAAATTCTTCAGTTATCTACAAGGGGGAAATATTCTCTATGTTATACTATATACAAAAATTAATTCTACATAAATTACAGCTATAAACATGAAAAGCAAATTTTAAATGTTTTAGAAGAGCACATAGGAAAATATTGCCATGTCCTTGAAATAGGAAAGAATTTATTAAACAAGACACAAAACCATATAAACCATAAAGGAAAGAATAAGAATTGAAATTAAAATCTCAATAAATTAAATAATAAGATTTTTTAAGTGACAGGTACATACTAAAAGTAAATATTTATAAAATGTGTAAGCAATGAAAAATTAACTGAGTTGGATAGAAAACTTCTATAACTCAATAAGAAAAGAAAACCAACAAGAAAAATGGGCTGATTAAATACTGTGGATTGAAAACATGTTTTTGTTTCTTCCCTCTCCCTAATCCTCACAAAAATATAAAAGGGATGAAAAAAATACATATGTTTATCAGAACAAGAATAGAAGAAGAGGTAACAGCTAAGGAGTTCTAAAATGTTTTTAGAAGATAAAAATTAAATAAACTAAAAGATATTAAGGAAATAATACAACTTACAATGACATAAATCAGAATTAGAAAAGTTAAGAGATGCTTTAACAGAATTCAAGAAAGAATTATAAATAAAAGAAAGAATGATTTCAAAAGTAGAGATTAAAATGAAAGAAATACAAGACCAAAGAATGCCTTAAGAGGCTTAGAAAATGTCTAAAGTGAAATAGAAGAAGAGAAAATGTCCAAAAAGAAAAAAGAAGGTAGAAGAAAAAGAATTCAAGAATACATGACTAATAAAAAGATAGACAAAAGACTCAACATATGTATATATGGAGTCTTCAGAAAAGAAAACCAAAATGGGACAGAGCGAATACAATAAAAACTACAATTCAAGAAAACTTTCTCAATGTAATAGATAAAGATTTAAAATTACATTTTGAAAAGGTGCACTCAGTATCTGAGAAAACATTTAAAATGACTACCATTAAGACATATTCTAGGAAGACTATTGAATATCAAAGAAAAAATTATTCAGGCATTCACATCCGGGTAAAAAGACTAGGTCTCTTATAATGGAGACTCTCATTAGATAATTAGATTATATCAGACTTTTTGAAAACAATGCTTTATGCCAGAAGAAAACTGAGTAACATATGTAAGATGCTTAAGAAAACAGAATGTGAGCCAATGATTTTTTATATTCAGCCATAAACTGACTTTACTTAGAATACAAGTATGAAGGCCCCAGCAAACAGTTATCAACATTCAAGAGCTCAGGTAATACTGTTCCTATGAACACTTACTGATAAATTTAGCAGTGACCTTCAGACAAGCAGAAAGGTGACATTGATGTAAGGACTGGTGATGGGCATTTAATACATATCTGCTCAAAGAACTATGGCTAAATGAAGGTTATAAGGTGGAAAGTACATTATACAATGGCTATATGCTTTGACAATGTAGACATAGTACAGGTATTTAAAAAATGTGAAGAGAATAGGGAAATCATATGCAAAAATTGTAATTACCTACAGTCATCATATTGGTTTTGGTAAGTGTTATTGCTATCCTGAGACTGTTACCTGTGTAACAAGGATTACAGAAGATGAGGAATATTGTGATATGCTAATTCTGTCATCTCTACTGTCTTGAGAACCAGCAATTTTAATGTGGAAGAAAGGATATTCTGATGCAAGATAGAAGAGATTAAGTTAAAACCCCATGGTTTGGATTTTAAAATGGAAGTAGCAAAATAAAACAGTAAAAATATTATGAAAACAAAAACCAAGCCAGTAGCAAAGATCATCTCCAGGGCTCAGATTGTGATCTTGAAATAGCATTCCCTATGCCTGCACACAAACACACAAATACACAAACACACAAATACACAAACACACACACACAGAGTGAGAGAGGGAAAACTGGGGAACAATCTATACAAGATGAACCTGGAACATCTTGTCAAAGACTTCTATGGATATATAAAAAAGACTCAGAAGCCAACTTGCAGATCTCAGTATGTAGGATGGGACAGTTTGAGCATCAATAAAGTTAATTTCTATTAATTGAAATAAATCAAGTTAAAATTCATAATTTAATAATTGTCAAAAAGAAAATTCTTCTGTCACAGAGGATAACTGGAATTCAACTCATTGTTTTAAAAACTGAAAAATAAAAGTAAGCACTAAAGAATTTGTCCTACTATTCCTCAATGAACTATACAACTAAGTAGCCAAATAGTAGATGAAGGGAATTTACTCTTTATAGAAGTGATTTCAGCTAATAAAAGAAGGAATCATTTTATTAGAATTTCACTATTTTCTCACTCCTAATGAATAGATCTAACTATGGAGCATTAATGGCTGGTATCATCATAAAAAACAACCAGTTATTATATGCTTCCTGAATGGAAATACTCAACACTATCTCTGAAGAGGTCTTGCACCCTAACATGAACCTGATCTGATGAAGTTTGTAGGTCCAACTATTAGGAAATACAAAGGACAAAAGAGCAGGTTAAAATACACCTTGGGGATGAAATCAACAAAATTCAGACTGCAGGAACTTTTATCAATTAAATTTCTTGGTTTCTTCAACAAATAAATTAGAAGAAAAATATGGTGAGATAACTTGTAGATTAAAAGAAACTTATAAAAACTTAAAAAACTTATATACTTAAAAAAAAGGGAAGTACCTTTGGGTGATAAAATTATAAAGAAAAGCAAGGTGGGTTAACAAGTCCCCAAGATGGTGATTATTTATAGGAGAGGAAAGATGTGATTGAGATGGTGCCTATGGAAGACTTTGGGGAGATTTGCAAAGTTCTATTTCTTAATCTGGGTGTTTTTCTCCAGAGTATTTCTCTTATGATGATGTTATAAAAACCAAACATTTATTTCATAAGTTTTTTTTTTTTTTTAACCAGTGTTATATTTTACAATAAAATAAAGAGGATTGTAGTAAAAGACATAATCCATAAAAATGTTTTGGACTTTGAAGATATGAGTTTTTTCATTGAAAGGGCCTTCCAACTGCCTACTATAATGGATGTGAAAAGCACCCTACCAAGGCTACCATCACAAAATGTCAGGACATCAGAAGAAAAGTTCCCACAGCTTCCAGAGAGGAAGAAAAGGGGTTCTCAACACCAGCCTTTGAAAGCTATAAGAATAGATGCCTTGAATAAAGGCCTTCACATTTTTTAGGGGAAATTATGATCAATCTAGAATTTTATATCTAAACAAAATATGAGTGCAGTGTTATTAGTCCAAGGAGACATGGATCCTGGAGAAAAATGCAAGGGAATACCCAGAATGTCTGATCAGGCAGCCAGAGAACAATCAGTCCAGCTTCAGAGTGTGATGCTGGGGACCTAGGTGGAGATGGCTCTAGAATAAAATGGAAAGTGATAGAGTATCTGACATGTTTCATCATGTGAAAAAAATGTGATTTTTATAGGTGTTACAATTTTTTTGCTGAATTTGGGATGGATGTAAAAAACTAATACTAAAAAATAAAACGGAAAGATCATTGGTAATCGCAGAAAAACAAAAATTACTATAAGCAATGGAATGTTATCCTTGAACATATATTTGTGCACATGAATGGAAGTATGTTTAAGGAATAATTCTTACAAATACAAAGAGTGGGACAAAAGATGTTTTCTCTTTTTCTTGACTATTTCCTGATTTATTTTCAAAGATGTTATACAAATTTACACTCCCACCAATATTGTATTCGAGCGCCTGTTTCTCTATACTCTGGCCAAAATTGTAATTATCACTTTTTTATCTTTCCATTTTAATATAAATGGAATGTCATTATTGTATTAATTGCATTTTTTAAATTGAGGTAAAGCATCTTTTCTTATGCTTATAAGCCATTGTATTTCTTTTTATATTAAAATGTCTTCCTTTACTTTGTATATTTTTTCTATTTGTTTTTTAATCTCTTCTTATGGAATTATAAGAGCTCTCTATAGATAAATAAAATCAGTACTTTTTGTCATGTGTGTTGCAAATAATTTTGCTCAATTTTCCTTTGAATTTTTTGTTATTTTGTGCAGGGCAGAAATGTTTGCGTTTTATTATTTAAATGTATTGGTGTTTCCTTCATGTTTTCTGGATTTGGTATCTTGCTTGGAAAGATATTCCCTGTTCCAGAGTCTTAAATCTAATCATATTTTCTTCTGTATCGACAGCCTCATTGTTTATAGTTAAATCTTTGCTCCCTCTGAAATTCATATTGTCATTATAGGTAAGGAGGAAGTTAGCTTTATTTTGTCCCAGATAAGTCAGGATTTTAATGCATTTCGACCTGAGTAGAACGAATGTATTTTATTGTAAAGATAAGAACTTTTTCTTTTCAGTCACTGAAGTCTACAAGACTATAGAAGAGCGAGATGCTAACTAAACCACCAGTGGATTGTTACTACCTCTATATGTCTTCTTACAAGCTTATATGACTAAAACTTGCCCGCCCCCTTAATTTGTGACATTTTATTTACAAATAGGAAACTGCCAAAAAGTTTAAAATTATTCATCCAGTGAAGGGAAAGTCCTCTGGCTTATGATCCCAGTCTGCTCATGTGTGCTCCATGGGGTTTTGGGTTATAAAATATATTCATATCTAAAGACCCTATTTTCTAACTGCCACTCAATATTAAAATAGCTTAAAATAGCATAAAATAGCAAGTTGGCTGAGTCCTATAATCAGAAAATCAGCAGCAAGGAAAGAACTATAATGGGTGAGTATTTTGGTCTAGACTGAAGTCAGGAAAGAGCAACAACAACAAAAGTATATCTCCACCTGCCCCTGAATTTACAGATCTAAAACCAAATGCCTGGGAGATGCCGCCATAGTACTGTCAGGGATTTCTACCAAGTACAGTATCTTAAAGACAATAGTGGTTGTGGTGGCATCTTTACATATCTTTCTTGGTGGTCTTGGGTTTCTTCCCAAATTGTACAGCAATAGAGTAGACAGTCTTCTGATTCCTTTTTCTCCATTATTGAAAGAGATCTAATTTCACTCTGCCTAATTTCCTCATCTATTGCCTAAGACATTTATTGCATCTCTGATTCTCTGGCCATCATTTTTTTCTTTTTTTTTTTTTAGGTTGAGTCTCAAGGCCCACACTTTGCTACATGACTTATTTCTATACTTTTTCACTCTAAGCCTTAAAGAGCCTGAGAACAGCTATTAATAAAAAAAAAGAAGAAAAACCTAAAAGGAAGTAATAAAAGGCTGCACATTAGAATTGAAGAAAATTTAATGGAAACTACTTTTGTTCAAAATTCCATGAAGGCTTTTAGCAAAGATGAATGAGCTCATGCCATGAAGCTGTGTATGTTTTAAAACGTGATAAAAGGTTAATTGGGTACCATGTGAGCAAGACTGTATATAGAGAAATTCTTTAGTTGATGGTCCAAATACACTTAACATCCATCTATCTTATGTCTACATAGGTTGCCATTCTGCACAAAGTCTACACAGTGTTTTGGAAAACAAAACTAAAAAGCTTAGCAATGTGTGCACAGTTTCCAATAAAATATTTTTGGGAAGGGAAGGAGGAAAATTGAGCTGTCCAGCAGATGTGAACACATGTGTTAAGGAGGGAGAACTATGAGTATCTTTTTCTTCTGGCTACAAAAAATTCTTTGAATAATAAGCTGATATATTTGTTTCAGGGGCTATAAAAACTACACGGGGAAACATGGAGAAAGATTGAGAGCTCTGATAATTAGAGCTAAAGCTGAAGGAATCATTATTTACAGAGAAAACTCTTAAGAGGAAGAAGCAATCATCAAGATAATAGTCATCAATAAGAGTTAATCTTGTCAATTTCCCCTTGAATTTTCCACAGTCAAATTAATTTTCTAGTGCTAAGGGCGCCCAGTGGCTCAGTTGGTTAAGCGTTTGCCTTAGGCTCAGGATGTGATCCCAGGGTCCTGGGATTGACCCCTGTGACTCAGCAGGGAGTCTGCTTCTCCCTCTCCCTCTGCTGCCCCCCCTCCCCGTGCTTGTGTTCTCTCGCTTTCTGTCAAATAAAAAAATAAAATTAAAAAAAAATATCCAGGGGTGCCTGGGTGGCTCAGTCGTTGGGCGTCTGCCTTCAGCTCGGGTCATGATCCCAGGGTCCTGGGATCAAGCCCCACGTTGGGCTCCCCGCTCTGCAGGAGGCCTGCTTCTCCCTCTCCCACTCCCCCTGCTTGTGTTCCCTCTCTCGCTGTGTCTCTTTCTGTCAAATAAATAAATAAAATCTTCAAAAAAAAGAAACCCAGTGTTAAAACTACATTTTCTTTTCCTGTCCTAAATCAGAAAATCCTTTTCCCCCAAAACCAAGAAATATCAAACTATAGATTTATATACATTTGACATGAAGGGAACGATGCTCACCTATTAGGAAATATGATATCTTATCTTTGCTATGTAGACCAAAACAGAAAAGCGGAGAGGTGATTTGAGGCTTATGAGATTTTTTTCTTTTTTATGAGGATTCAGCCTGAAATATCTTGCCCAAATCATCTAACTACTGTTCTGTGCATTAGGTAAAAAGACGCAACAAGTTGCACTTACCAGCTAAGGTGACTTCATTGCAAAGGCTACCTTCTACCTACATTTGTCTATACTCGCCTCTATGATAAAGAACATCTCATTGCAAACCCTGAGTTTCCTAAGTTCCTCCCTCACTTCTGCCCTCCATGACCCCAGCCTTTCTATTTGCAACCTCTATTTTTCTATTTGTTTTGTCCTTTCTCTTTGGATGCACCACCTTGTCTTTCTCACCTTGGCTTTACTCCTAAGTATTTTTTCATCACTTCTCTCTAGCAATACACTCAATGAGACCTCTTGTGGTAAAACCCCTCTGTAATAAACCAGATTTCTAGGGATCTTCTTTCATATAGCTCTTCTCTATCTATCCCATATGTATTGTCTTATTAATCCTCATTACCATTTCATAGTTTTGACCCTCAACCATTCTGATCTGGATGTTAAAATAGTCTCTTACCTAGTCTCCAAAATCCTGTGTGACCAGCTGCTGTTTATATCAATAGGCTTCTTCATCCTCTTCCCATGGACTCCCACCGCAAAGAAACTTTCTGAAGTTCCTCAAATACATTGTGCTCTTGGCCTCTCTGCCCTTTGTCTCTCTGCACAGACTCCTCCATCTTCCCTCTCTTTACTTGGCCAACTCAAAGTCATCCCTCAAGACTTAGCTTAGATGGCACCTCCTCTGGGTAGCTCTCTTTGGTCTTTGTGACTTCTAGGCTAGGTAAAACCTGGACACTCTGTTTTCAATCTCTGCCACAACATAAATCACACTTTACTGTAATTGTCTGCCTCTCTGTTCCTTTCCTAAGGATGTAAACTCCTTGAAGTCAGGAATTGTCTTATTTGCAGTTGTATTCTCAGTGCTTACGGCCCAGTTCTGATTTAGGGACAAAATATAGCAATTTACAGTCCCTGAAAAAGTCTTGACTTTTCTACCTCCATGATTTTGCACATGCTGGGATTTTTCATCTGAATTACATCCCTACCAATTCACCATTCCTCCAGCCCTATGTTCGTGCCTTGGTCTATTGTAATCCTGCTTATTCTTACAGGTCAGATTTAGGTGCTCTCTCCTTCATGGGCATTAGCTTAATCAGACCCCCTAAAATTGATCTGATCTATAATCTACCCATGTAGTATGAATCACACATTGCTTTACAATGGACTCAATATCTGTTTTTTTCTCCCAAAATAGATGGATTAAGAATAGTGACCGTCTTAAAATATTTGTATTCCCTATATCATCTATCACAGGGTTTTGCAGTCATGCTTAATATATACTGAGTGAATTATCATGAAATAATTTCCCAAAGCTATAAACTTTACTGTGTTTTCTCCAGAAAATATTCAGTAATAACACTTTCCCCCCAGTAAATTTCTTAATCTTTCCCATTCTAACAAGGAAGTATATGATTTATTTCTACATATTTTCCTTACTAGACTGCAGCAGAAATCCTTCTGAAAACCTGGTGAGAGCAATAGAAGTGCGTGAATAATTCTGTTCCATAGAAGTGAAATTGGAATTAGAATTCACATATCTTGAATATCACTGATGTTTCAGACTAAAAGATCTCCAACAGGAACTTTTTTCTCCTCTACCTAAGAGCAAAATGGAGTGTCTACTTTTTATGTTTTATGTCCCTTTTTATGTTTTCTCTCATCACCAAGATGGCCAAAGCCCATCATTAGACACTCCAGCTCAAATCAGGCATCATTTGTGAAGTCTTTCTTTCTTTTTCTACGTTTAAAATATTTCCTTCCAGCCCTGTATACACATGATACTATATATCTCTCTTATGATAATCACTTCTTTCTGCCTCATCTTTTTGTGAGTATTTATGCCCATGTCTTATATCCTTTCTAAAGTGTGAGTTTCCAGAGAGCAGAATTTGTGCCTGATTTTGTTATTCCCTTTTGCCCATAGAAAAGCGTCTTGCATATACTTGTTGGTTTTATTGCTTATATTATCTGTTGAATGGCATATGACATATACATAAAAAGAAAGAGTATGTATATAAATATAATAGGTTTATACAGTACCTGTATTTATAATTTTGGAGTATTAACTACTATCTATATTAAGCCTATCTGCTTGCCACTATAAAAATGAATCAGGTTGATTGATTTTATTAGAGCCTAAAATGCTATACCAAACTTATTTAGTGTCATTATTCTCCCTCCTAAAATGTAACAAGAGTCTCAAATAGAATTTTAATCATGTCTTAGATAACACTTCTTTCCAAGGCCTTCCCTGATCCCCAAGGATTTCCTATAGCTTTTATTATAATTCTATAATAGCAGTTATGGTATATTATGGCTGCCCACTCATTTAACTGCTTTGTCTTTGATGTTCTTGAGGGCAGGGACTGTATCATCATATTGACTTTTGTGTTCACACTGCTTAGGAAGATAGTTATGGTACACAGAATAATACCTCTCTCAAAGATGACCATGTCCTAATCCCCAGAAGCTGTACATATGTCACCTAATGTGCCAAAAGTGACTTTACAGATGTGCCTAAGTCAAGAAATTTGAAATGAAGAGAGTATCCTGGATTATCCAGGTGGGACCTAAATGTAATCACAAGGGTCCTTATAAATGAAAGAGAGAAGCAGGAGAGCCAGTAAGAGAAGATAGGACAATAGAGGACAAGTTGGAACAATATAATCAGTAGCTTTGAGGGTAGAAGAGGGACACAAGTCAAGGAATTCAGGTGGCCTCTAGAAGCTGGAAAAGTCAAGAAAATGGAGCCCTCCTCCCCCAGAGCCTCCAGAAGGAACGTGGTTTTGCCTACGTCTTGAATTCAGCCCAGTAAGATCTATTTGGACTTCTGACATCCAGAAGTATAAAATAATAAATGTACTGTTTAAAGTCACCAGGTATGTTATAACATATTATGGCAATAATATGAAACTGATACAATAGCTGACACGTGGCAAGTGACTCATAAATATTTGTTCATTAAAAGAACCACAGGATATTTGGCCTAAAAAATATCAGAGAATTAATGGATGTTGGTAGCAGTTGGGCTTGAGGAAGAAGAGCAGATAAAAGAAAAATTCCCCATTACTAACTGAAGTTGGGCTTTAGAGAAAGGTACAGGTAAAAAACAAAACAAAACAAAAAACAATAAAAATTCCCCATTTCCTGGCTTAGGCAACTTAGTGGACAATAAGAAATATATAGAGAAATCTTATGTTCTTAGTTTTGAATATGTTGATATTAGGCTCACTATGGAACAACCAGATGGAGCTGTCCAGGAGACATTGGAAAATGTGGTCCAGGAACCCAGGACGTGTGATTTAACCAGAGGGCCTTGGGATATAAGAAAAATAGGAAAATAGCTGGAGATAAGGCTAGAAAAGCAGCATGATGTTTCTTAAATGCTAAGGGAAGCCAAACCTAATTTGCCAGAAGGAGGTTGGGATGGGCATTGAAGGGATTTGAACTGGGATATGATGTAATCAAAGTGATGCTTTAAGAAGATTAATCTGGGGACCTTGTATAAAAGAGATTGGTAGGAAGTGAGACTTAAGACAGAAATACCATTTATACTTTACAGATCACTTTCAAAGACAATGTCTTATTTGATCCCATAGCAATCTTGTGAGGCAAAGTATTATCAAAAGCTAATTTTTTATATCATCATAAATCACTTGTATTATATTGACAATTACTTCAATCTACTTTTAAAGCTTTACATATAAATTGCAATGCGCTCAATTTCTTACTATTTTAATCAGTGTATTAGGATTTTTGGTTGAATTTTTAGCCCGTAATATTCAGGAGCCATTTATCAATAGGAAATCAACAGAAATGAATGAAATTCATCCATACAAAATATTTCTAACCTTATATATGCCTAATCATCTTGAGAGGAAGAAGGGAGAATATTGCATTATTATTAGATAGAATAATAAAATGTTCCTATAAAATGAGTTGGATCAGGTACTTTCATCACAATTAACCATTGATATGATACAGCCATATTAATCCAACATTGTTAACAGAGAAAAAACATTTGGATGAACCATTATAAACCTTCTCTAGAAGGTCTCTCACATGGCTCTTTGAGATTTCAATATTGACTCTAATATCCATCTGACAAGGCTTTAAAATCACAGAGCTTAAAAATCATATACTGTAATGAAAGAGTCTCTGGGGCTAAATTTAGGTCCTGTTAAATCACTGGGAATGATTTGGTCAGAACAAGAGAAAGATAACTGAGAGAGTGCCCAGGTAAATCAGGTTAGGAGCTCTGAATTTCTCACCATTATAATTCCCAATTCATTTCTCTTCATTTGATTTATAGAAAGCTGCTCTGAAGCATTCAAATGAAAAATTCAACACTTACGGACATGAGAAACAATGTAGACCTATCTTCATAAGAATTAAAACGGGTTCTGAAGCTGATTTCACTGTGACTGTAGCTTGAAGCATGCTACAAGCTCGCCCAAAAAGTTCACTTTTGACTCATTATTTGACTCTCCACCATCATTAATCCAGATAAAACCACTATTTTTTGGACATGTTTACTGCTGGCAATACATTTTTTCAAAATGCAAATTTTAGCAATTATTTAGGAGATCTCAGTGTTTCAGCACCCCAGAAATGGTTAACATGGTCTAAAGCTTTACAGCTCAAAGAATGGTCCATGGACCAGCAATATCAGCACTCATGGGTGCTTGTTAGAGAAGGAAAATCTGGAGAACTTCCAGGGACCTACTGAATGAGAATCTGCATTTTCACAAGATCCCCAAGTAATTCATTTACACATTACAAACTTGAGAAGCTCTGATCTAAAGTACATACATTTCAGAAATTGCTTTTCATTGTATTTCCGAAAGTCCTCCCAGCAAACATTTTTATGACATTACAGGAATGCCAACCCTTCTAAGTTTCCTATTTCTTTTACTTCTTCAGACCAGTTTCCATGAGAGCATATAAATAGCCAATTATCTAAAGGATTTTCTGATTCCTTATACTGGAGCACAGTGATTGTATGTGAGAGTTAATTTTTTTTCATTATATACACTTCTAGCTTGACTATGCATATGCCACATTTCTTTTTGTCCAACTTAATTTGTACAAATCTTAATAAAGAAAGAAGAGGGAGCGCAGCTAGCAGAAAGTATGTGTTGAGATGAGTGGAATGTTTCACAGCTCAATATCTATTTCTTGAGTTGGCCTTAAGTGACAGGTTAGAGATGACTAGATAGAGAGGAGAAAGAACTGAAAAGAACTTGAACAATTTGTTATTCCAATCATGCCTCCTTGCCTGACCCAGTTTGCCTGAGTGGAATTGTGCAAATAATCCTGGACCATCTCTGCCACCATGAGTACGTAGCACCCTGGTTAAGTTTAAAAATGCATGAAATGAAGCATGCTACAATGAAATAGAGTGTTTTTCAGTTTGGTCTTCAAAGTTCCTCCTTAGCATTTTATACCTTCTCTTTAAAACTTAGAACAAATTTAAGTTCATGGCATTTATGTTCACCTTTTTCTTTTCTTTTTCTCTAATATTTCAGTGTGAATAGTGCACTTAAGGGTAGAAAATCTGAGAACTTATATCTGAATTTTAAGGATATTATTATGGCATTATTAGTTCTTTACAAACACATGCATGCACTTAATTCAAGAAAAAATAATAGTAAATAATATTAGAAGAATTAAGTAGAAATATAATGAAACCAATTAAAGTAGTTCCTAAGTGACTGCTTAAAGATAATACTGGAACACTAACTAAATGATTTGAAAAATAAATGGATGTTAGTTAAGCCTATACTAAGTACTACTGGTAGAACATAGGGCATTTTCATGTTTGGTCAATAATTAAGTTGATAAATAAATCTTTATTGTATTAATAGGCAGTGTTAATTACATTTAACTTTAAATAAAACTTCACTGTTCAGAAAAAAATGACAATTTTATTAGTTTAATTATTTTTTAGTCTCTATTTTTCACTTCAGTAATTGCATTTGTAAACCTGAGTCCAAGGTCTTTAAGCATTAGCATAGTCCAATCCCTTTACTAGCAAGTGGGACAGAATCTGCATAAGGGCCGTATCATCGGCAAAAGGCAGACCATCTGGATGGAAAATAAAACTGACCTAAGAAAACCAGCTTAACTATCCTAAAGACAACTTTTCTATTACTGAGGTTTAGGTCTTCCCCTAAACACCGGGAGGAATAGTTAGTATAGTTCATTAGGAGAGAAAACCACATTCAAGTCCTGCTAATGAGCTGGTAGGAGAAAAGTTAGATACTCTAAGGACCTCCCAAGTATACCTAGTCAAAACTGAGAGACTAAAACATGGCTAATAGGATGCAGAATATGCACACTCTTCACTGACAGCTCAAATGTGGGCACACTATAAAAGATATCTCTTCCTCCCCCAATGACCCATTCCGCCAAGAATCTTTTCCAAATCTTTCCACAAACACATGGCATCACCCTCTATCTTTTCCCCTGTGTCTAGACATCCATTTCCATGCATTACTTCATCCAACCCTGGCTCCTGGAACCTCAGCAAGGTCTATAGCCCAAGTCAGCCAGGGTCAATCAAGAAAACAGAGCCTTTGACAAATAGTTCAAAGGGGACTTTAAATACAGGGCTCAGTTACAGAGGTGTTAGAAGAGATACAAAGTCAAAAGAGGCAATAAGGGAACCTTTAGGTTAGCAACACCAGAAAGCTACCATCACCCTTGGGTTGCAGGGATTAACAAAAAAAAGGAGTATGGAATTATTAGAACCCAGGAGCCAGGGATGCCAATAGAAAATGAGACCACAGAAGGAGGAACTGAATGGTAAGCTAGTACCACAAGAGGCATGGCCAGTACCATAAATCTCTCCCAAGTCAGAGTACAAGGGAATAAAACTCTGGCTACTTGACTTCTCAACCTTCCAATTTCCTGCCAATTCCTTCCATTGGCCAAACCAAATGGAAGCCAGCAGGGTCAAACCTTTGTGATACAAAGCAGAGCAAAAGAAGGCTGGAAATGGATGTGAGATCAAACACTGAATGGCTGTCACAATCTGCTTTTCACCTAGAACCAGAGATCAGGCATTTATTTCACACCCTTCTCTCCAGGGGTCTTCAGGATGACATCTGGGATCCACATAGGAGAACACCCTGGAGTAATATCTTTCATGAGCCTCTCTGTCTCCTTAAGTGACTGATTTTTCTCTCTCTAAGGAACAACTGAGATTTATTGCAGAGCTTACTTGTGGCAGCTGCTGAAGGCTCTCACCTAATTCTGTCGGCCAGGAACCATGATCTAATCACATACGTGGAATCTACTCTCTTACTTTAGAATTCAGAACCCTTACCCCACAAGTACCTCTGAAGTCCCTAATGCCATTGTCGTGGTTCACTCTGGACCTGGAGATCTTCCAGTTCGTTCTCCAAATCATATCGTATTTATTGAGGATAATCATTTCTAGCTGCCATAATAAAGACACACCAAATTCTCAGTCTCAGTGGTAGCCTAACATAATAAAGATTTATTTCTCTTTTGCACAAAGACTGATTTGGGTCAGGATCTCTCTTCCATCCTGAAGTAAAGTTATTTGGATCACATGGCCTCCAAGGCAGCTCAGCCCTAAGTTGCAGCTTGTGACAATCTATAATGAAATGGCCACTAAGGACATTTAGCAGCTTTGACACGAGGCAACATCAGTGAAGAATGAAGCTATGCAATTCTTGTACCTCAACCAAGAGCAAGAATAGAAAAACAGAGCAGAGAAAAAGGACTTGCAGCCCATATTCACTGGCGCCAAGATTCAGAAACATCCAGTGGCATAATAGTCTAAGCCTTGGTCATGTAAGGCCAATTTCCTGTTGAAATTGATAATACTTCCCGTTAATTTTAAATGTAGAGAGCATTTCAACCACTTAGTCCTATCATCCACCCACTGCCCAAGCTACTTAAGGGTCCAGTGTCTACTCTGGCTATCACCAAACTATGCTTTTTTTTAGAAATCAAGGATGAGGCCATTTAAAAGCACACTGATAAAACCTTTGGAACACAGAGAAGTATCATCAGGATTCCCTCTGCCCTCGGGGGACCTTGTATTTTTGTTAAACAAACAATAATAAAATCAAACCATAAACATGAGAATAGTTAGCAATTTCCCCGTTACAATCATAAAATGTCAAGTATCTCCCTGCATTCCTCTACCCATAATGGTCTCTGGTCTCTTGAGCAAGAATCAGTAGTTAGTATATTAGATTTCTAGGATACCTGCAGCCTATCCATGGGACTAAGGTATATAGAGACAACAATCTTTACGACATGGTAAGTCAGGGGGCACCTGGGTGGCTCAGTTGGTTAAGCATCTGACTTCAGCTTAGGTCATAATCCCAGGGTCCTGGAATCAAGTCCCGCATCCGGCTCCCTGATCAGCAGGGTGCCTGCTTCTCCCTCTCCCACTCCCCCTGCTTGTGTTCCCTCTCTCACTGTCTCTCTCTGTGTCAAATAAATAAAATCCTTAAAAAAAAAAAGACACAGTAAGTCAGTAAATGCATCTACTGATTTCATTTAATTAGTGAAATGGCCAAAGTCATGTAATTTTTCATGAATAAATAATCTTGTATTACTTCTTAAGAAAGATTGAATTGAGTGGCCATAGAGAATATTGTCCCCTCTTCTGACACTCAGATTCCTTCTGTTTCATCTCTGACTTACTCCCTCATATGCATTTTTTTCTTATACATGTAAATAAAACTGTTCCAGTATATTTATCAATGGGTTTTCCAATTCCATGAATCTGGCAATCTGATCTCCCAGTTTGCCTATTTGATTTTTTTCCTTTTAAAGCTATTGTTTAGTTTTTGTCAAAGTAACATATTCAGAGGGTTTAAAAACTAAATAGTACTAAAAGTCACATAAAGTACCTCTGAAACAAATAATACAATATATGTTTAAAAAAAAGAAGAAGAAGAAGATAGCAGGAGGGGAAGAATGAAGGGGGGAAACTGGAGAGGGAGATGAAACATGAGAGATGATGAACTCTGAAAAACAAACTGAGGGTTCTAGAGGGGAGGGGGGTGGGAGGATGGGTCAGCCTGGTGATGGGTATTGAAGAGGGCATGTTCTGCGTGGAGCACTGGGTGTTATATGCAAACAATGAATCATGGAACACTACATCAAAAACTAATGATGTAGGGTGCCTGGGTGGCTCAGTTGGTTAGGCGACTGCCTTCGGCTCAGGTCATGATCCTGGAGTCCCGGGATCAAATCCCGCATCGGGCTCCCTGCTTGGCGGGGAGTCTGCTTCTCCCTCTGACCCTGTTCCCTCTTGTGCTCTCTATCTCTCATTCTCTCTCTCTCTCTCAAATAAATCAATAAAATCTTTTAAAAAAAAGATTATTAAAAAAACTAATGATGTAATGTATGGTGATTAACATAACAATAAAAATTTTTTATAAAAAAGTCATATAAAGAAAAACAGCAGTCAGCCACTATTATCAGATATTCTCTCTAGAAACAATCAATTTCAACTCTTTTGATTCCTTTACATGGTATTTTCCTTCATATTTATAAATATATTTGTATTATTTCTTTTACTCTCCAATTTTTATTTTCAAAGTTTTCAAAGCCATAGAAACATTGAAAGAAGGGCACCTTTCACAGAGATTCACCAATTGTTAACATTTTGCCACATTGCTTTATCCTTCCTTCTCTTTTGACTAAACTATTTGGATATAAGTTGCACGTATTATGACATTACAATCAAATACTTAAACACATATCCTTTAAAATTAGAGTATTCTTCTCCAAAATCTCCTAGCTTTTGATGACATTGCTTAAGGAACTCACAGCCTATATTAACAAATCCCCTACTTAGAAATTAAACCGATGGCCTAGTGGAGCATATCCCTTGATCTACAGTCCTCTATTACCTACTAGCACATTCCTAGCACAACTACCTTGACACCATAGAATTTGAATATGGCTCCTTTCATTCCTTTATCCGTAATATTAGCTTCCACAGAGATTATGAGTTCCTTTTCCATTGTTTTCCTTCAACCCTCAGTACCACATCTGCCTTTTACATCTACTAATAACGTCTAGCTGATTTGTACAACTGGTGACCTAGGAGGATCTCAAATACATCTGTCATTGTGTAAGGATTACATTAGAATGGTGTGAGATGTTCTTTGGGGCTTCCTGCAATATCCATACTTACCTTTAGCCTAAAAGCAGAAGAGACTAAAGATGATAGAAGCCTCTATCTTAATAATTCTATTTATCTTCTTCCACCGGCATACCCATACCATTGTTCATAAGTGTGGTTATACCCTAGGCTCCAGAACCCCCACTGAATGATGAAAGATGAGAAACTACCATGTTACCCAGAAAATGGTGTTCTCTCTAATGGTACAACCTGTTATTCCTAGAGGACCAGGAGCAAAAGTCCTCCTTCCACAATTTGGAACACCCCTTAGAGGACTAAAACATTCCACAAAGAAATATGATTTCTACTGTATCTGGAAAAAGGTATAGGGAAGTGGCATATGAGCTAGCATAGGAACCCTGAGCTGTCCTTCATAGGGCAGAGGTCCAAGTACCTCCTGAACTGTCCTTCCTTTACATACTCAGTAATCAGGGCAAGGGAAGGGACCAACAGAATCATGTTCCCCAGAGTCTGACATACAGCCTTAGTGAAAGCAAGAAGCAAGGGCTTATCTGGATCTGGTCTGAGACCAGAGGCAAGAAGAAGAGGTAGGATGTACAAGAAGAAGAGGTTGGGATATTTAGGAAAATAAGTTGAAAATTTAAGTCTCCAGTGTGAAGGCCCTTTCATTTGGAGTCCAGCATGGGCAGCCAAGACAAGGGCAAATCCTTAAGGGTGTCTTACAGGCAGAAAAGTGAATCTTTGGTTTTCATTTTCCTTTTGGAAGGTTTGGTAACCACACATCTCAGCCAGTCAGACTTACACTTGTGGTCAATAGAGATCGAAATCATTTAAAATGATGCCTGCTGAGAGTGTTTTTCAATGTCTGTTTAGACTTTCTTGAACAGGGAAAGCTTTTATCTCTCTAGTGAGAACCCCTGCTTACTGACAACTTATAAAGGAGACATTATTAGCTTTTCTTCACAATGATCATTCTACTCCAAGAATTTTGGCCAAAGGTTAGCTTGGCTTTTAAGTCTCCCCACTCATCTTTCATTTTTCTGCATCTCTCTTCATCAACAGAGTCAAAAGTGGAACTAGAGCACCCAAGTATTTCTCCACCAGAAGAATAATTTTCTAACTTTTCCTTAACCAATAAGAGGAATGCTTTTCTATATTTAGCTGCTGTTTGCTTTTTTCTAAGAGAAACCCAAAGTTATCTCTTCCCTCCCAAAGAGTACTTCAGCTATGCAATTGATAAAATTAAATAATTACCATAGCCAAAATAGGATCAGAAACAACAGCTTGCTAAAGCAAACATCTCCTAAAGAGGTGATAAAACCTCAATTTATATAAGAATATAACATCTATATTTCACTTACATCAAACTTAAAATCATTTAAACTGAGAACAAATGTAGAATCATCATGAAGGGAAATGGCAAATGGTGTTACATTGATGAGTTCTAAATACTTACAATGAACATAGAGGGGGAAAAATCCTTAAAAATGAAACATCTTTCTTTTAACTTCACTGAAATACTTGGAAACTCTGGTATGAATTTCTATAGTCATGCCTTTTAAAATGGGCTGCACAGATCAATATCATCAAAATTTTCAGTATGTGTGTTTAAAATGCACATTCTTGAGCTCTATCCGAGAGGCTTTCCTAATGATTCTCACCTGCACTAAGGTTTGAGAACTATTATGCAAGAGAAGAAAAAAATGGAGTAATTATTTGAGAGAAAGGATTTTACAAACATAAAACATCAAAGATAACTATAAAAATAACAATAAACAAACATCCATATATTTGCAGATAAATACTGACACATTATTCTAAGGAAAGGACATGGTATCTAGGTAAGGCATCAACGATCCTGAGTTGCTCATTTTGAAGGTGGGTGATGGAAATATGGAGCCAATATTATTCTACTTTTGTATATATTTTTAATTTCCAATACTACAAAGTCTTTAAACTTGTTACATATGATTCCCAAAATGAGGAAGAGACATTGGCCATAGGGTGACTTATCTTTTTCACACGATGAACTAAGAAAGATTAATTCTATGTGCCCTGAAATCATTCAGTGTACATCTGGTATTTAATCTAATTATAACTGAGCTTGATCCAATTAAGTATATATCAATTTGTATCCGAAAGTATTTTTTCTTTTGAAAACAACATTCTAAGTTACAATAGTCATTTAAAATTATGTTTTTTACCTTCTTGACATTTCTTACAGTCTTTCCAGTAACACTTATTAATTATAACTACTCTGATGTGACATCACCTTTCATTTTCTGATCTTATTCTTTCCCACATGACCCTGTCTCTCTTGAAAAATAAAACTCTTACTTTGGAAAAGCAACTTTAATATCTGGGATCAGTGGAAAGGGTCATGTCTCATTTATTAATGTGCTGGAGTCTTTGTCCCTTTAGTCTTTTTTGATCTGAAGAAAAATAACTTCATTTTTTCCTACTAGCCCCAAATACTCTGAGGCATTGAACTCTTAGCCTCTCTATGCCCAGCAGCTGCTTTTTAAAGGGCTAAACTCTTCTTAGATTGGTTTGTACAAGTAAAACAATTTGAAGTACATCCATAAGTTTTGTGAGATCAATAGTCTGGTCTACACAGGAGATGGCAGAATGGTACTAAGAGCTGTCCAAGCTGCAACTTTTTTCCAAATGGCTCAAGAGTCTTTCTAGGCATCAGCAAGATTGAATTAAACAATATCTCTAGCTTTTGTGAATTACACTGTTGTGCAGACAAACAGCAATTAATTAGCTTAATCGAAGTCAAGGTTGGAACAGTCTACAGTCATGAGAGTAGAAATAGCTCAAGATGTAAAAACCAAAAAAACAAACAAACAAACAAAACCATCATTATGAAACTCTGTTTTCACATTTATATCCAGTGACATTTTTAAAGGAGCAGGGAGATTAAAAGGAGGAATCAAGAGAAAAAGAGCCTAAATGGGAGAAAATATTGTTTGAAAATCAATGACCTTCTTACTAATAAAGGCATAGCTAGGCTGGTTTGGGGGAACATGCTTTGCCCCTTATACAGTCATTGGCTCATATGGACAATCAGTACTGAGAGGAGATAACCTGGGCTTCCACATATGCTAAATCATTTCTAGCCAAAAATATATTGCCCTCGTAAACAAGCAAAACTAAATTCTCTTGTTTAGCAATGCAGCCTATGGTGTTAAAATTATAAAGCAAAACAAGGACATGATTACCATAGAAGCTGGATTAGTGGTTACTTCTCAGAGGGAGACAGTTATAATTGAGGGGTGGACAGAGAGCTTCAGGGGTGCTAACAACATTCTCCTTCTGGAACTGCAAGGTGCCTACACAGGTGTTTGCATTTATAATAATTCATTAAACTATGTATTTGTTTTATGCCGTTTTTAGTGTATATTATATTTTACAATTAAAAAAATGTTTAAATGAAACAGCTACTCAAGGGGCCGTAATTTATACATCTGATTTGCCCACCATGGTTGTGACTAATCTGGAACAGAAACCAAACCTCAGAATTTCCAACAGGAATTTCCCCATTAAAAAAATAATATATAGAAAGATATAGTATATATTTATATTAATGTATATATGCATACACACACATTTTTGTACATTGTTTTATTTCTTCAGTTAAGATGTACCTGAAGCAACATTTCTGGCATCTGGTTAAATCTAGAGGATCCTACTTTCAGCTAATATTTCAGACTAAACCTTTTAGTTTGAGTACCATTAGAATCTAAATCTTTTTTCAGGTTTATATTTTTCATAGTAGGACCTCATACTTCCTAGTCAGCTTCTCTAGCCTGTCTTTATATGGCCTTTAATCAAATTACAAAGGCCACTTTTTGCTCTCTCACTAAACATGGGGTAATGTGACTTCTAGAAGTCTTCCCAGGCACTCCCCAGTCTGGGCTAAAGTAGAACCTAAACTAAAGCTCAGATAACATAAGTGATTTATACATGACTACAAAACTAGAGATATGTTTTTTGAGGCCAAAAGGAGGACCCATATCATATCACAACTTAAAATAAATCCTATTTGAATAGTCATATAATTCATTTAATTCTAGGCTTTGACCTTTTCTGAGAATCAATATCCATAAACTCAGTTCAATAGAATAAGAACGCTTAACATTCTTAAACTTGAACCCAGACACTATCAGGAAAATCTTATCCCACCAATATCACACCAAAGAAGAAATTTAAAAAGATGAAAGCAGAAGAGACAAAGAAAAATAATGTGTTCTAAAGAATGCTGCATTAGTAATTGCAGTGGGAGGCTACTAAAATGAAAGAGAAGGTGTGTTGTGTTAGCATAGGGCTGGACTAAGGTTAGTGACACAAGTTACCACTTAGTTACTACTCACCGTCTTAACAACATCGCCTAAGCATCTAACTCCATCATTGTTCCCAAGTTGCTTCCAAGCTTCCCACAGCCTCCTGACTCTAACCTTCCTACATCTTACCCCCTCTCATGGAGTCAGCTTCTCTCTATTTGCCCCAATTCTTTGCTCAGGACTTTTTTTTATTCTGTAACTCTCAACATTTTTTCATTTAAAGTTACTTCTGGACTAAAAAATAAGATCCTTCTGGAGCCTGGATGCAATTCACCCAAGGAAACAGGGAAAATGTAGGGATTTTAGGGTAGGGCATGTGCCCAAGCAGAGGAGTGGATGTTTACCACCCCAGTCTCATTATGGAGGTGCTCTCTGCTGTGTGTGTGTGTGGATTGGCCAAGGAGCCAAACCTTGGTAGAAGACAGCCTAGAATTCTTGAAACCCAGGCACCCAAAAAGTAGCTACACAAATCTCAAATAAATTTAAATATTTTTTAAATCCTTAGAGAAAAATCCTATTCTCCCCAAATGAGACCATGGTAAACTGTTGTAAACAGTTTGCTTGGAAAACAAATATTTGTCTGAACCATCAGTAGAGACAAATTACAGAAAAGGGCTCTTGGTGGTATATGGTAGGGAACTACTACTCCAGGTAATAGGGATTTAAGCTATTTATATTCTGAACAAAATCTGACATATATGAGAACTCTATAAATATTTTAAAAATAGAAGTGATATTGCAGTTAATAGCTGATCCTTTGAAAGTGATTAACAAGGAGTCCAAAAGAAATAGTTGATCCTATGCCGTTACAGAATGCTACTGCATATACCATCAACTGAAACATGATAACACTGTTACAAGCCTAAAAGATTTGGAGGAAACTGAAGTGCCAGTTACTTCAGTGCTGGCAGTAAACTTTGTTAATGCATGGATATATTTATTAATTGTTAGGGATTGATTAGTTTGTTCCAGGAAGTAGGATACATTTCCTTTTCTTCTCACGGCTGAAGGAGATGCTTTATAAAACACACACTCAGGGAGGAGGGTGGGGGGATGGGTTAGCCTGGTGATGGGTATTGAGGAGGGCACATTCTGCATGGAGCACTGGGTGTTATGAACAAACAATGAATCATGGAACAGTACACCAAAACAAATTATGTAATATATGGTGATTAACATAATAATAAAAAAATTAAAAAAAAAACACACACACTCAACAGATAGGTTCCTAACAGGTTGTCTGTAAAATGCTCCTTGTTCGATCGGAGTTCAATTGGCACCTCTGCTGTACACTTGAGCTGAGTAATGCTGGGGAAGTTGCTTAACTTCGCTGACCCTCTGAATCTCTTATGATGAATATAACAATATGAGTTGAAGACAAAATAATATGTGTAAAAAAATACATGGGAAAGCATTTGCAACCATTAGGGCAAAATTTTTGTAAGGAGCCAAAAAAAAAAAAAAAAAGCCATTACTTTGGGACTATATGAAACCATTGTTTTCCCCCATGAATTTCTCTTATATTATTAAATATGCTATTATTCTGGTCAGGTTCAAGAGAGAATCATCAGTATGATTTGTTATCAAGTGTCAATTACATCGGAGTTGCACATATTTAAATTCCTTGGATATAGCTGGGAATCCCTATTTGTGATTAGTAAGAATAAAGCCTTGCCAAATTAGACATGTAAAACTTAAATATAAGGCAAAGAATAAACAGGTATAAACAAATGCCTTTTCTAGTAACGAACCAGAATAAATAAATTTATGATGGTTTCAGCATATTAGATGAAATGTGCAAAAACTTAAAAATTAATATTAAAGCAAATTACCTTTGAAATCTGTTTGAATCAAATAAAAATACAATATTACACATTGATTTTACAAATTTAAACATGCTTTGATTGCTATCAAATCACTTGATTTGATATATATCAATTGATTGATATATACCAATTTTCCAGACTTCTTCATTTTCTTCTTTCCTCCGGCCTTCTGTCTACTCCTAAACTTTTTCTAAAATTTTTCTAAAGTCTTTTATTTCACTAAGGAAAACAACAAAACAACAACATCACATTCTGAGAATTAAAAAGTCAGCTACTTCCTTTATTAGAACAGAAGCTTGTGCTCAAATGCAGTGCTTCTCTAGAGCACTAAAATTACTAAAATCCATATTGCCCTTGAAGAGAAAAATAAAATGTAGCAGTTGCAAATAGGTTGAAAACTAACAATTCCTGTGTTAGCTGCTCTAGGGAAATGGTAGGAAATAGACTTTTGTAATGAAGTGTTATTCATGCCTTCAAACATGGGACTCCTTGTTGTGCCTCCTGGGGTTAACACATGGATGTCACTCTCTTCTTTCAAAACCTCATGCTTCTTAAAAGTGTGAGGGATTTTTGAACTCAACATTTGTAGCATACAATTATTCCTGGCACATATTCTTATATTGGGGGATATTAAAATATACCTGACACACAAATATTTAAATCCATTAATTTATTCACTGATTCAAGAAACATTTACTGGCACCCATAAACCACCAGACACTGAGCTAGGCACTGTGAAGACTAGATGAGACGGTACCTTCAGTGTAGTCACAATCCAGGATGCTGTGTACAATTGTGTAAGGAACTATTAGAATGAAATGTGATATGGATAACAATTGAGATGGGTACAGGATGCTGCAGAGAAGAAAAGAATAGCTTAATGTCCCACAGGCATGCAAATTAAAAACAATTATCATAAAAGCCATATACATGCCAAAGCATTCATTTAAAGGCCCATCACAAATATGTGGAAATTAAACCACATATTCTTGAACAACCAATGGATTAAAAAGAATCAAAAGAGAAATTAGAAAATATCTTGGGACAAGTAAAAATGAATATACAACATACTAAAACTTAAGGAATGCAGCAAAAGTGGCATTGAGAGAGAAGTTTATAGCAGTAAACATCTACATAAAAAGAAATGAAAGATCTCAAATAAAGAACCTAACTTTATACCTCAAGAAACTAGAAAAAGAAAAACAAATTAAGTCCCCATTAGCAAAAGGGAGGAAATAATAAAGATTAGAGCAGAAATAAATGAAATAGAGAATAAAAAACAATAGGAAAAATCAATGAACCTAAGAGCTGATTTTTTCAAAAAGATAAATAAAATTGACAAACCTTTAACTAGACTTACTAAGAAAAAAAAGACTCAAAGTCAGAAATAAAAGAGAAGACATTGCAACTGATGCCACAGAAATAAAAAGGCTCCTAAGAGACCATTATGAGCAAATATATACCAACAAGTTACATAACCTAAAAGAAATGGATAAATTCCCCGAAATATACAATATACCAAGACTGAATCATGAAGAAATAAAAAGTCTGAGTAGATCTATAACTAGCTTGGAGACTGAATCAGTTACTAATCAAAAACATCTCAAGAAAAAAAAGTCCAGGACCTGATGGCCACACCAGTTACTTCTATCAAACATTTAAAGAAGGATTAATGCCAATCCTTGTCAAACTTTTCCAAAAGTTGAACAGGAGGAAATACTTTCAAACTCATATTTTATAAGGCCAGAATTACCCTAATAACAAAGGCAGATAGGAAGAGTACAAGAAAAGAAAACTACTGGCCAATATCCTTGATGAATATAAACGCAAAAAAACCCTCCACAAAATATTAGTAAATTGATTTCAACAGTACATTAAATGAATCATACCTGATGACAAAGTGGGATTTATCCCTGGGATGCAAGGATGGTTCAACATACGCAAATCAACTAATGTGATACACCACATTAACAGAATAATGGATAAAAATTGCATGATCATCTCCATAGATCTAGAAAAAGTGTCAAAATTCAACATCTAGTCATAAAAAAATTCTCAAAAGATTAGAAATTGAAGGAAAGTATCCCATTATAACAATGGCCATATCCCAAAAGCCCACAGTTAACCTCATACTTAATGGAGAAAAACTAAATGCTTTTCCTCTAAGATCAGGAACAAGGCAAGGATACTCCTTACCACTTTTATACAGCATAGTACTGGAAACTCTAGCCAGAGCATTAGGCAAGAGAAAGAAATAAAAAGTATCTAAATCAGAACGGAAGAAGTAAAATTATCTTTGTTTGTAGATGACATGATCTTATATAGAGAAAATCCTAAAGACTCTACTAAAGAAATGTTAGAACTAAAAAATAAATTGAGTAAAGTTGCAGGGTACAAAATCAATTGCATTTCTATTATACTAATGATGAACTATCTGAAATAGAAATTAAGAAAACAATCCCATTTCCAATAACACCAAAGAGAATAAAATACTAGAGAATAAGCTTAATAAGGAAGTGAAAGACTTCTACACTGAAAACTACAGAATGCTGACAAAAGAAATTAAGCAAGACACAAACAAATGAAAAGATGTTATATGTTCGTGAACTGGAAGATTTAATATTATATTTGTCTCATATCTCAGTTCCTCTTCCTGAGGACTAAAGTGGCAGAAGGAGTGGGATCCCTTCCAATCATATTTTCTGCTTCGAGTTAAATGGAAAAGATAGAGATTGGTAGAATCGATAAAAGCACACAATCCAACTATATACTGCCTATGAGAGACTCATTTTAGATCTAAAGACACAAATAGACTGAAAATGAAAGTGTGAGAAAAGATTCTATGCAAATAGTAACCAAAAGAGAGCAGAGATGGCTATGCTAATATCATGCAAAATAGCCTTTAAATCAAAAATGTTTTCCAGAGACAAGGAAAGACATTATTTATTAAATAAAGGTACATATTTTAAAAAGTAAAAGGTTCAAAACAGCCAGAAGTTATAACAATCATAAACATGACAGACCATCAAATATATGAAGCAAAAACTGCCAGAACTGAAAGAAGAAATAGTTTCCAAAAATAGTTGGAGACTTCAATTCCACATTCTCAATAATGGATAGAACAACCAGACAGAAGATAAGCGAAGAAATAGAGAACTTAAAACAATACAAGAAACCAACTGGATCTAACCAACATATGGAACACTCTACCCAACAAGAGCATGTACATTCTTCTCAAGTACACATGGGACACTTTCCAAGAAAGACCATATGTTAGGCCAGAAATTAAGTCAATAGATTTTTAAAAGATAATATATCATACAGAATACCTTCTCCAACCACAGTGGGATGAAGTTAGAAAGAAATGATCTCTCAAACCATAAAAGACACAGAGGAAATTTACATGTATATTGCTAAGTGAAAGAAGCCAGTCTGAAGACACTACATATAGTATGATTCCAAATACGTAACCTCCTAAAAAGGCAAAACTAAGGAGTAAAAAGATCAGTGGTTCCCTGTGGTTCGAAGAGAGGGATAAATAGATGGAACCCAGGGGATTTTATGGCAGACAAACTGTTCTGCATGATACTATAATGATGGACACTTGACATTATTCATTTGTAAAAACTTAGAAAATACAACACAAAGAGTGAACCCTAATGTAAAGTATGGACTTTAGTTAATAATAGTGCATCAGTTTTGGTTCATTACTTGTAAGAAATACACCAAACTAATGCAAGATATTTATAATGGGGAAAACTGAGAGGGGCGGAGGTATTTTGAAAAAGTCTCTGTATTCTCTGGGAAATTTTTCTGTAAACCTAAAACCTGTTAGGACATAATTTATTTATACCTACAATCTCTTTATAATCTAGGTGTATATAGGATTTATTAAGAGTGGGGAGAGAAGGGTATTTAAGCAACCTGTTGGACAAGAAAGTTCTCAGTATGAGAAGACTGAGTTGAGATTTGAAGGAATCACGGGAATTATCGGTTAAGCACAAAACACGAAGAGAGCCAAGAGATCCAGTCAGTGAAGATATAATGAGCCACTGTTAGATCCTGAGAGCTTATTACTTGCATTGACAGGGAAAGGAAGAATAGCTGAAAGTGCCAACTCCCTGAGTCTGTGCTACACACCAAGAAAGGATGACATGAAAACAAAAGATTCTGTTGACTGCAACATGAGTTGTGGGATACCCCATTGCTGAGGAGCCACTTCCAGACTGCTGCTAAACGGTGTTATGGTCTACAGCTCTAGTCTGAAGGAGATGGGACAGAAAGCCTTATACCTCACAGAACTTGGGAGGTGATGAGAAACTTAATAGCCTCCTAAGGTAAATAGGGAGGTGAGTGAGAGATAACTTCATAGGAGCTCCTCACAAACCTCCTATCCTCTCACAAGGATCACAAGGCTTCTTCCAAGCTTCAGATTAGCTGTGGTTCCAGCTTTTGCCAGCATAACTTATGTAGATGTGTGCAAGGCTGCCTGAGCACCATGGCAGAGCCATTCCCCTCCATGATCGAGGGAGACAAAGAAGAGAGGACATATAAGAAAACAGAACTATGCAGAAAAGCAAAGGGGTAAGATATCTAGCTAGAATACAGCAGGGATGTGGCAGAAGCGTGAGATAGGAGACTTGAAAAGTAGGTACAGTCTAAACTTACACAGCCTTATAAATCATAATGAGTGTTTTCCATTTGAAGGAGTTTCAGGAGAGAGCTGCATCACATTTAGATTTTAGAAAGGACCCTCTGACAGCACTGTAAAGGAAGAATTGAAATAAATCTGGATTGGAGGTGAAGTTGGGGCTGGGCTGGAGTAGATGCCTCTTGGGAACCAGGGAGGGAAGTGCATCATCCAATTGGTATACTCTCCATTTATGGTTGGAAAAAAGCACTCAACAATCCATAGCATGTGGTCACTTGTAAGTAGGGATAGAAGGCAAAAGGGTTCAATGTTACATGCCCCCTATTCCATTTGTTAATAATCCAATTCTGCCATTCCTTTTCATGACGTGAATTTTGACCTTTTCAGGGTTTTTTTTTTTCCCACTTTGTGCTAATTAATGGAACTCTATCAATTGGTCTTGAAAAATAAAAGTCCAAATGACTGGTGAAGAAGCCCTCAGCAAGAACGGGAAACTTTTGCCTATTCCCATGACCTACAGAAACCCTGGTACTATTATGTGTTCATAAAAGTGTACATGAAGGGACGCCTGGGTGGCTCAGTTGGTTAAACATCTGCCTTCGGCTCAGGTCATGATCTCAGGATCCTGGGATCGCCCGCTTATTATCTCCCTGCTCAGCGGGGAGTCTGCTTCTCCCTCTGCCCTTCCCCCTCCCTGCTCATGCTCTCTCTCTCTCAAATAAATAAATAAATCTTTTTTAAAAAGTGTACATGAAAATGTGATTTCTAACAGAGTCTGACAAACACCCAGGTTAGGTCTCCTCCCTAACCTCCCTGCCTGCCCCCAGACCTTTGCCTCCTTCTTACTGCAGCCTTTCTTTTATTTTTTTAATTGTTATGTTAATCACCACATATTACATCATTAGTTTTTGATGTAGTACTGCAGCCTTTCTTGACCACTTGATCTGAAATTGTAATCTTCCCTGACAAATCCACCCCCCCCCACAACAACATACTCTATCTCCCTGCAATTCTTCTCCATGATAATTATCACCACCTAACATATATCTTACTTACTTTACTTTGGGTTTATTTCTGCTAAAATATATTCCCAGAGTGTCTACAAAAGTCACATTGCTATTTAATTTTTTATAAAGGGGGACTCCTGGGTGGCTCAGTTGGTTAAGCATCTGCATTCAGCTCAGGTCATGATCTCATGGTCCTGGGATTGAGCCCTGCATTGGGCTCCCTGCTCAGCGGGAAGCCTGCTTCTCCCTCTGCCTGCCACATGCCCTGCTTGTGCTCGCTCTCTCTGATAAATAAATAAAAATCTTTAAAAATAATAATAATTTTTAAAAAGAGAACATATACTGTGCAATTCCATTTATGTAAAGTTTCAAAACAGGAAAAATTGTTCCATGATGATAGATGTCAAAATAGTGATTGCCTTCTGGGGAGAGGGTTAATGACAGGTAAATTGCATGAGAGGGATTTGTCTGGTGCTAATAATATTCTCTTTCTTGATTCAAGTAGTGGTCACACAGATGTGTGCTGTACCATGATTTCTATACTTTTCTACATCTGTTACACTTCAACTAAAAGTTTATTGAAAGAAGTTGGGAAGAAGGCAGTTCTGCCTAGCAGCTGTGCATTCTTCCTGCTTTTCTAGGCATGTTGCCCATTATTGCATGACTATTCAAGGTGACTGTTCCCCCTTCAGGTGCTACTTCTGCCTTCCTCCCAGGGAAAGGACTGAAAGGGAAGGAGTGAAGGAGTTTCTCTTGTGACATTTTGCTTTCCATTATGCAAGGAAGCCCTCCCAGGGACTTTTGCCTACACATCACTGGGTTACATGTTACTCCTGCCATAGGTATTTACTTTCCAACCTCTATACCAGAGGGATATTGGAAATGGATTTTGAGGGGCCAATCTGAATTATCTCTACACACTGAGGAGAAATTTGAGAATAATGTTAATACTAGTAATGGTGAGTATTTGTAAAGTAAAAGAAAGATATCAGGACTCAAAGGACTTAAAACCACAAATCATTAACCCCACATTTGTAGTACAGAGGCATGTGTAAAAAGCCACACATGCCCTTTACTCCCAACTGGTGCTTGGATCCAAATCTTCATCAGGTTTTCTCTGAAGAAGGTAACTGAACCAGGTATGAGCATCCATGCTTTACATACAAGGCTTAGAGTAAAGACAGGCAAGTGTGACCCTCATTACTCTTTCCTCTGGACACACACAGGCTCTTGCGTTACTTACGTCCTCTCAGGCCTACCCTACCACACGTCACAAATGCTAGTGAAAGAAATCAAAGAGAACAGTGTGAGAAAGATTTAAGAGAAGGCCCAAAGAGGGGAGTAAGAGAATGATCAAATGAATTGGTTTAATTTGTTTCTAGATTTGAGAGATTTATCTGTTTGTTTCTTAACCAACTTGTTTCAGAAAGTATTCAAGGTAGATTCAATTTTACTTGTGGTATGAATATTTCTCCCACAAAAAATCAAGCCCCAAGCCATTGGCCTAAGATAATGTGATTGAGGGATCCATTACCTATTAGTCTCTCATCTAAGTTACTCTTCCTGAGGACTAAAGTGGCAGTAGGGATGGGAATACATCAATTCCCCTTAGAGATTAAATCTTGTAACCCACACTCCCAAACACTTTTTCTTCCTTGAGTTAAACCAATGTATTTGTAAGTGTATAGCCTTTTCTGGCTGTTGTTTTTGTCTTTTAAGGATTATTCCTGAAAATGATCTGCATCTTTATGAGAATTATTTCCAGTTTTTCCTTCCAGCCCCAAAGTCATTCATAAATGCTGTTTGATATTATTCAAAAGCCAGTGAAATATTTCAAGTGACCTTATCCCATCTTATATACCAAGTCTAGCAGTCACCCCTAGACTATTCCCAATTCTCAAAATATCACTCATTCTATTGTCCAACTACACTGGCACCCTATTTATAGCTAACGTTGATTAATTGCTATGTGTCAGGCACTGTGCTAAGTACTTTGACAGACACTAATCCATTTGATCCTCACATAACCTTATTTAGTAGATGCTAGTACCATTCTCATTTTATAGATTAGAAAACACATAGGTTAAGTAACTACCTCTAGTTAATTTATCCACTAATCGAGGGGACTAGAATCCATGCAGTCTGGTTCCAAAGAGATAGTGCTTCCCCTCTATGCAATCTTTGCCCCAAAAAGTAGTATCATTTAAGTCCAAATAAAGCAATATACATTTGTCTGACACTTCATTCCATAAAATTTAAAGCTTCAAACCCTATCTGACGTTCAAGCCAGCAAAATCACCTAATGTATATTTTTTTTAAATTATCCAACTATACATAAACGACCACCAACCTCCCAATTTTCTTTGGTTGAATCCTACTCAGAGGGTCACTGGTTAGAGTCTGGACCTCTCATTCAGCGGCTATAGCTGGAATACTCCTCCACAACTTCCAAAATTACAGGACTTCAGCTCCAAGGCTCTATTATCAATCTTATGTTTTCCAAAGTCAGTCACATAAGAATATGTTAACACCACTCCCATAAACTTGTAAAAACACAATCAGTCTCAGAACAAAAGTAATAACTTGTGACAGCTATTAATCTATGCAATATTTCTCTTTACAATAGTACTTCCCATTCAAAAGTTGAGTAACAGATTCCAATACATTTCTTAATTTCTAGGCCAATTATTATCAAACAATTTTTCAATATCAATACATTCAAAAGATAGTATCTACTGCCATTGGTAAGGTGGCTTGTTACAACAGTGATTTGAGGGTATGGAAATAAGAAAAGGGTGAACAAAGGAAAGTACTTCTTAGGATATGTAACCACATATAAAGGGTTGGAAAAAAAATTGAAAAAAAGAATGTACCTTGGTTGAAATTTATGTTCCCTTTCAATCTGAGAATCATCTTTTTTTTTTTAAGATTTATTTATTTATCTTGGAGAGAGAGCACGTGAGCAGGGGTAAGGACAGAGGGAGAGGGAGAGGGAAAGAAGCAGACTCCCTGCAGAGCACAGAACCTGACATAGGGCTCCATCCCAGGACCCTGAGATCATGACCTGAGCCAAAATCAAGAGTTGGCTGCTTATCCAACTGAGCCATCTAGGCGCCCTGAGAATCAACATTGTGAATACTAAATCAGAGAATTAGTGATTAAGTAAATCCCCTAATTTACTTAATCACAGATCACTAAACAGGGATGACGAAAGCTCCAAGGTCTGAATTCCACCTGGTGTGGGCCGTTTGGTGCCATTTCTTCAGAAACTATCACAACTAAAACTTCCTAACACTTAGAAGATCTATCCCTAACAGAGATAAATTATAAAATTAAGATTTCCATAGCCTTGGGTTAAAAACAACAAGAACCCTACTTAAGAAGACATCCTTCTCTCTCAGTGAACAGTGTTGTAACATTTCTCTCGTGTCAGAAAATTGAAAAAAAAATTTTTTTTGGTGGACAGCAAAGCAAAGTTTATTGAGCGATAGCAAAGTGATAGTACAAACTCCAGAGGAGGGAGGGGACCCGAGAGCATTGCCCAAAATTGGAAAGTTTTTAAAAGTAGACTCTCCAGTCCTCAGCTCTTTCATTATGTTCCCTTCCACAACTTTTGTATATATAGAGACCACCTGGAATATGATGAAATAAACTGGCTTTCAGGAAGTTACATTAAAAACTGATGGACCAGATCAGAGATAACTAACCCTCTTAAGGAAGCAGCCTGGCTCTAGGACTAATGACTCTAATATAAAACCTTATGTCCATTAGAAGAGGATATGGACATAAATGTTGCATAGAGAAAAAACAAAACACCCAACACCAATGCAAGCAATGAACGTCTAGGGCAATCATATTGGGCACATCCAACAGTTGTTCCATTAAATGAATGGCAATAAAAGGAAACACAATGTAGTACAGAGTGAAGCAGCTTTGGGTCCTTCAAACCAAGGTTCAAATTCTGGCTCAGCAATTGCTACCCCTGACACTTTGAGTAGATTGTTCTGGGACATTCAGTTTTTCATCTCTAAAATAATACCTACTTCATAGGGTTTTGTGAAATAAAATAATGAAATAAGGCATGACAAATGCTTATTATAATGCCTCACACAGAGCACACACTCAATAAATGTAATGAGTGTATTTTGGCTGAATTCAAAGATGGCCCCAAATTCCTTCTTCTTATCTATGCACCCTGTCTAATCACTCCCCCTTGACTATGGCAAGAACCATTGAATATGATGGGGTATCACTTCCATGTTTAAGATTCCTAATCAGTTGTCTATATATTAATCAAAAGGAAAATTGTCCTCAGTGGGTTGGGCAAATCAGGTCAGTCCTTTAGAATTAGAAGGATTCTCCTGCTGGCTTCAAAAACTGAGTGAATTGCCATTTTGTGAGAGGATGTGGCTGTGGGCAAGCAGCTGAGGGGGAGCTCAAGGTATGAAAAGTGGCCCCCAGGTGAAAACCAGCAAGAAAATGGGGACCTACAATATAGGGGCATGGAAATAAATTATTCCAATAGCCAGTGAGATTGGAAGAGGACCCAATAGCACTTGCTGAGATCTTAATTTCACTGTGGTGAGATCCTGACCACATGACCCAGGTAAGAAGATTCCTGACACTTGAAAACAGCAAGATAATAGATTTGTGTTGTTTTAAGCCACAGACTTTGTGGAATGTGACCACAGATGATTAATACAAGTATTACCTGTTGTTTTGATAGTGTTACTATTACTTTCTGAGTCTAGGATCACTTCAACCCTCTGATAATGTTGGTGTCCCATATGGTTTGTTTATAAGCAGAGAGTACTGGTCAAGTGAACAATTATAGAATATATTTCGTATTTACATTTCAAATTAATTTACTGGTAACACCTGAAAGGGCACAGCTACTTAGAGTAAGGAATAAATAAACTAACAGTCACCCCATTTTTCTTACTTTTTTCATCCCAGTCAGTGATCTCATTCATATACTGGTTAGAGTCTGAGGACCACCAAAGAGAGTTAGTTTTGACCTTTGTGGTAGACAACATTTTGTGCTCAACAAATATCCCACTTGCTATTCTAAATGGTCATAAGACTTTCTACCCAATGAAATGTGATTGAAATTGACTCTAATTACAACTAGACTGAGAAAATGAAAAGTCCATGAGTAATCTCGATTCTTTATTTTCTCTGGCCAAGCCATCTGTGGAGGTCATGTGTGCTGGATGATATAAATACAGGATGATGAAGCCACCATCAGCCTAGGTCCCTGAGTAACTACATAAAGCAATACCCCACATTAATTCTCATTAAACATGTAGCATGAGTGAGAAACAAACGTGTTATTTAAGTATCTAAGATTTTTTTTAAAAGATTTTATTTATTTATTTGACAGAGCGAGAGACAGCGAGAGAGGGAATACAAGCAGGGGGAGTGGGAGAGGGAGAAGGAGGCTTCCCGTGGAGCAGGGAGCCCGAGGCGGGGCTCGATCCCAGTACCCGGGGATCATGACCTGAGCAAAGGCAGATGCTTAATGACTGAGCCACCCAGGCGCCCCAAGTAAGATTTCAGAGTTAATGTGGTACCACAGCAAAACAAAGACTATACTGACTGACAGATAGATTAAATAAGTAGAAGTGTATTGCAAGGGGCCACTCATTTCAAATTCTCTTTCTTTCTCTGCCCTCTGTATCTTTCTTCTCTTCCTTATCTATTGTGAACAGTTTCATGACATTGAGACTGACGGGACGTCTAACTCCCTTCTCAATAGTAGGTAAACCATACAACAGGCTAAGTTTGATCCTTTAGATTCACAGGTCTTCCCTGATAGCCTGATTGAAGCCACAGCATACAAGAAAAGGTGTCCATTTGGCTCTCATATTTCACATGTAAAAACTAGGGGAGGCAATAGCAACTATATCAGCAACTGCTGATTGGAAGAGATTAGAAGAGTCCGGAATCCCGGCGATATTTTCCTTACAAATGACAGCCAGAAGCCCTCCTTATCTTGTTCATGATTTTTAAAGGCAGTCTTCTAAATGTTTCACCATTAAGTGTGACATGAGCTATTGGTCAAAGTAGATATTGTTTATGATTTTAAGTAAGCATTTTTCTTTCTGAGTTTTCTTGGAGATATTCTCAGCAAATAACATTTTTGGACTCAATTGAGATGATCATAAGACTTCTCTTCCTTGACAGTTTGAAGTGATGAATTATGTTAATAGATTTCCTAAGCTTGAATCATCTATACTTTACTGGAATAAACTGTACTTGGTCATGATAGATGATTTTTTTAATGTAGAATTGAATTTGACATGCCAATATTTTACTTATAATTTATACATATATATTTCTAAATGATATTGACCTAGAGTTTGCCTTGTTTTTTGTCAAACCCAAAACTATCAAGATTTTCTAGTTTATAAGATCAACTTGGATAGTTTTCTCCTTTTTGTTATGTTGTGTAACATATTATATAGTATAAGCATTACATGTCTTTTGGAGTTTTGATAATTGGCTAACAAGCCATCTTGCTCCAGTAATAAGCTAGAAATAATTATTTCATAATATTATCCATTTTCCTATATTGTACTAATTATATATTTTTTAAATTATTCTGGATTCAAATTTGGCAATTTATACTTGGCCAGAAAACTATCCACTTGATTAAGGTTTTCCAATTTATTAAAACTTTTATCCTTTTTGTGGTCTTTCTTAATTTTAGTTTGTTAATTTTTTTCTTATCTAGAGTTGTTAAATAACTCACCTTAGTAGTTAATCTATCAAATCAGAGTTAAAATATGCATATTGTTGTATCTGTGGCAATACAAGAAATGGCATCTAATGTTATATGAGCTCCATTTCCAAAGTATCTATTGATAACATTTCTAATCCAAACTTTCTGCAAAAGAATGCAAGTAATGGCAAAGTGATACCTTAAACAATTCAATTATAATGAGTGAAAATAACTCAATATGAAAAGAAAATCATTTCTGAGTTGTTTTGTAATTTGTGGGATACCAAAATCATGCAAATTATAGTTGAAATATGGAGAGTTCAAGGAACACACTCTGCTTATTGTTAAAGGAATCCTATTCCATGGGAATGAAATGAAAAAGAGGTAAACACAAACATGACTCTAAATCATGGTGTCCATTTTATATATATCCTTTTCAAAACAGATCTAGAGCATTTAGCAAGACGAATATGTATCATAGTTATAAAGAAAATCAAAATATGTTTTACAATAATATTATATTTAGGTATAATGCAAAGAGTAAAATGAGAAATAAAGTCTTATTAATCTGATCAAAGTATAACATAAATGGGTTGGCAATAGGTACAGAAAATGATTTATTTTTCCCAGGAGAGCTATTCATAAGAACATAGTCCACTACAATGTCTGGCAATTATCAGTTATGGAATATTATCTTCTCAATATACTAAGATAGTAATTTGTAATTTGATTAAAAATTAGCTTCTTGATCTCATCACACTCTTTTCCACATCAGAAAGATAGAGACACAGTCTTGTGGGTATTCAATTTATTTTCATGGAACCAAAGTATTATGAAAGCTCATTTAAGCTATCAAAGCTATTTTCTGATATTAGAGGAAAACTTCTGAAAATACACTGAACAAACTAAAAGATACGGAAATACCTCAGCAAAGACTTAGATTGCATACTTTCAATAGATTGAAAAATATTAAAGAATTTCTAGAAAGTTGATACAGTGAACTAGAAATTGTGATATTTGATGTAGAAGGATCATACACATAGATACTAACGTATTCCCAGTAAAGGAAGAATTTGAAATGGAAAAGAAACATGTAGGGCACCTGGGTGGCTCAGTTGGTTAAGCAACTGCCTTCAGCTCAGGTCATGATCCTGGAGTCCCGGGATCGAGTCCCACATCAGGCTCCCTGCTCTGCGGGGAGTCTGCTTCTCCCTCTGACCCTCTTCCCTCTCGTGCTCTCTATCTCTCATTCTCTCTCTCTCAAATAAATAATAAAATAAAATCTTAAAAAAAATATATATATAAAAGAGTTTCCAAAGTGATGGGGTCATTAATATCAAAATGAGTAGAGATCAAATAGAAAAAGACCAGAAAGAGAAATGTTTCAGAAGGAAAGTGTGAGTTTAAGGCAAAAAAAGCCAGAATACAAAAGTTTGTTAGTTCAAGATTAGAAATGGGGAAAATTCATGTGGACTACCTTTTTAAAGAAAACTTGGTAGCAGGATCAGCAGGTTTAGGTAATCTTGGTTCTTTGTGGGAACATTAAGAGATGCATGAGTGTGTTTATAAACTGAAGGGTAGCAGATTGTGCCAACCCAGAATATGCCTCTTTGGCATAAAGATTATCTTGAACTATTTTGAGAAACTGCAGGCACAAGAGAAGCTCTGAAAACAATAAAAATTCCCCTTTTGTAGAGGAAATTTACATTAGAAAAGAGGCCTGTAGGAGGAAGGGAGTTATTATCAAAGATCACCTTTTTTGTTTGTTTGTTTGTTTTGGCCTGAGAGACTTATCCGCATGGCAGAGCAACCTTTGCTTACCAAACATTTCCTCTTCTCACCTCCCCCAAAATTACCTTCCCCTGTTTGAAGATCCAGACCCCTATGCCTTTCTTTAGCTCAGGATGGTGTATAAGTCTCAATTGTCTACTTGCCTTCTGAGTCTCATATCTTTGTGGGGCTCTCATATAATACATATGTAACTAATTTTTTTCTATTGTTAATCTGTTTTTTATTAGAGGGCGTCTCAGCCAAGACCCCTGGAAAGGTAGAGGGAAAATTATTTTTCTTCTCCTACAAAGCTAAAGAGAAAAAGTTAGTGGTTAGACTGAAGATTCAAAAGCAGGTGGTGATAAAATAGTTCTCAGACACGACATTATCATTTGGAATCTGGACCAGGGTCAAAGGGATTAGCATTAATACAGTAATGCATTAATGCATTCCTTCTGTCAGGCAAGCAGAGGATGCTATATGAATATACTTTGAGTTGCAGAGAAAAAAATCAGAGGGTGTTATGTATGAGAGCTTAGATTTTATTCAATAGAATAGGAGGAAGTTCATATGCCATGTCTTTGGGTGATAAGGGTGATGAGAAAATTGAAGAAAATTATGGAAATTTTGTAAAGTACCACCTTTATCTTCCAACACCTTAGTGAAATTCAAGACCCCAGGAATTTAAACCAAGAAGGAAAAGAGGGGAGGAAATTGAAAAGAAAGGACATATGCTTAAGGGAGATACCGAAGGAAGATCTGAACTTGAGGGAAACAATCTGCCTTTCAATCCATTGAGGAATCACTTTAGAGCATGTAATTAAAATAATAATAATAATGAGAGAAAGGAAGAAGAAGAAAGAAAGGAAGAAAGAAAGAAAGAAAGAAAGAAAGAAAGAAAGAAAGAAAGAAAGAAAGAAAGAAAGAAAGAGAGGGAGGGAGGGAGGGAAGGAGGAAAGAAGGAAGAAGGGAAGGAAGGAAGGAAGGAAGGAAGGAAGGAAGGAAGGAAGGAAGGAAGGAAGGAAAGAAGACAGATTGGCTATTTTCCTGGAAAAAATTTATACGAAAAGGCAGTACCAAAAAAAAGTAAACACATTGATATATGCTACATTTTCAACCATACCAGCTGAATTAATATGTTCTAGAATTCACTTGCTTTGGTAATCTTTAAATATTATCATCACATACATTTTGAAATTAATAAATTCAGTAATAATGTCATAAAATATTTAGATATCAAATGGAACTCTGGTTTTAAAAAGCCAAGATTTTTATCTAATAGTAGAATTAGCAGGCATAAAAATGTGATAAATTTATGTTATACTGGTTTATGTGAATGGGTAAGTAAAAGTGACACTGGATATCCATATTCATTTATTACCACAATCACTGCTGCTAATGACAGTTGAAAAGATTTATTTGCATTTCACCAGGTAAGACAAGGTAAGCATTTTATATAGATTACAATTCCTAAAGAGAGTATTTGAATTTGTATCTACTACATTGTTTTTCAGAGTCGCATAATCATGAAGGAAATTCACTGCATGCCTGATTGCAAATGTTAGTGGAAATGCACAAATTTCTTCTTTAAAGTGTTTAATACCTTCCAGAAACAAACGGTTTAATGAAAGACCGATGAAAATAAAATGTGAATAAACTGAAGTCACTGCAATTAGGAAAAAATGAAACAATCCTATTTCAGAGTAATTCTAAAAAGTTGTTGCCTAAAAAAAAAAGCAGTCTTTTTGACTATGCTGCTTATGATGGAGCTATTTTTCATTTTTCATTCCTCATTTCTCTTCATAAATCAAGACTCTAACTCTGTATTTAGACTTTAACTGATGATCCCAAAAATACAATGTCTATTTCAGCCTGAGTACATAGTCTACTATGTTTTCTCATGTTTTGCTCCATGATCATCATTATGTATGAATGAAAGCAAAATGCAGTCAATATTCGTGATACTTCATCTCAATGAAGAATGCGTACTGTAAACCTAACAAAATTGTAGCACAGATGGAAAAAAAATGACATTTTTAATGATGACACTCAAACAACATTAAAACTCTTTTTTTAAGCAATTTCTCTATGATATTTGGTGGTTTGTGGAGTTTTTGGCTGTTTTGTGTTTCACATCCAAAGTTGTTTTACATTAAAATAATTTGCCATTTGCAAGAACTAGATGAAGTGGATCTCAAATTTAGTTCTCAAATATTTTCAGAAATCTTAGAGTTTTCAAGTTCAAAAAGTGCTGTGTACAGTAGGCTACAAGTAGCATAGGGGCCATACTAGACTATAAGGATCACTACATGGATTCTGAAACCATAGCGTTTCTTGAACTGTGTTCTCCTGATTGCATACAACAGAATCACTGTTAAAATGCATTTTCCTGAACTCTCTCTGAGCCAGAATTTCTTGGGAGTGGTAGCCAGCAAGCTACAAATTTAACATTTTTCCCAGAAGACTCATGTGCCCTTAAGTTTGGGAACGACTGCCTAATGTTGTGTCATAGTTTGGCAATTTTCACAGTCATTGGGAAGGGAAGGCAATGGCAGGTAGAAAAAGGTTGAACACTAGAGTGATGATTTCTTTGCTTGAAATATAGACCGTCACCACCTACATTTAGATGAAAGAAAGATAGTGTCCCACCTATGGGAGGCATAATTTTAAGATGATCCCTCCAAGATACCCACTGCATATAGCCTGCATAACCCCTGGAACTGTGAATATGATGGATTTCCTCCCATTATTAGGTTATATTATATGGGACAGTTGATTTTAAGAAAGAGGGTTTATCCTAGGTGAATCTGACCAAATCTGGTGAGCCCTTAAAAGGTACTGGGCTCTTCCTGAAGTCAGAGATTCAACACAAAAGAGATTCAGTAAGATTCCCCATTGCTGGGTTTGCAAATAAACCATGGGCCATGTGGCAAATTATGCTGGTGGTCTTTAGGATAGGAGCAGACAGCAGCCCCCAGATGACAGCCCACAAAGAAACAGGGACTTCCGGTCTTAACACCGCAAGGCACTGAATTTAGTCCGCAAACTCAATGAACATGGAAACAAATTTTCTCCCACAACCCCCAAATGAAAATAGAGCGGCCCAACACTTTGCTTTCAGCTTTGCAAGACCCTGAGCGGAGAATTCAGCCATTTCATGTTTGAATTTCTGACCTACAGAACTGTGGTCTAACAAATGGGTGTTATTTTAAGCTGCTAAACTTATGGTGATTTGTTTCACAATAATAGAATTAAAATACTATTTTCATATTTTAATACACTGATACATACTCACTTAGCCCAAAAGTGACTCTGGCCCGTGGTGATAGTATAACCCAACCAACATGAGTTCACTCCTTGCAGAGTCTCAGAGAGAAACTATACAACCTGAGTTGTCTCACAGTGTAAACTGTATTTGCAGCAAGTAAGATGGGTGGTGGGGTAACTTCCAAAGCTGTGACTCCCCAAGGAAGGGTGAATGGGTCTCTTGTATTTAGGATTAGGATGAATATTGAGATAGAGAAGTCTTTTTTTTTTTCTTTCTCAGTTTGTGTTTTATTGATGACGGTGCTCAGGCCTTGACCCTGTACTTGCACAACAAGTACAGCCGCGGGCCTTCCACTGCTGCTTTTTGGTCTTCAAGTTCTCCTGGTGCTTATTCAGGAAGCAAGCGACACATGGCATGTGTCCTCTTGGGCGGAGATCCACGGGCTTGGACTTCTTACACTTGTCGAATTTCCTGAGGTTCTCTTTCAGAGTCTGGTTGATGACGTCGAGAACACCGGCGATAGATTTACAAACAACTCGGATCTTGGAGAGCTTGGAAGCCACATCGCCTGCTTTTTTTTTTTTTTTTAAACAAACCAACAGTTTTCTTTTTTTATTAGAGATAAAAACAGCGAAGTTCCACATACCACACCCTAGGGAAAACGAGACAGCAGAGGACTGGGGACTATTTACAAGAGCCGTGGCCGAAGGACACCTGTGGCCTTGGGCCCCGCGGAAGGATGCGGGCACAGCGCGGCTTCGGGGGGCAGGCGGGTCAGTGGCAGAGGGCGATGGTTTCCATGTTAAGGAAGGGCACGTGCATCTTGGTCTCGATGTCTATGCCCTGCCAGATCTTCAGGAAGTCGTCGAAGATGATCCCCTCATACACCTGGTCAGGCTCCATCTGCCCCACACACACGCTGGCTGCCTCCATCATGGCCCCGTCGGCGATGGAGCGGGCCGACTCCCTCTCGATGTGCGGGTTTCCAGAGAGCAGCTCCTCCACCACATTTCGATATTCTTCCCGGGTGATGCGCAGCTGGGACAGCTCCACCTTCGGGTTTTCCAGTTGCTTAAGCAGCTCCTCCTTCTTCTCGCCAAAGGTCTGGAGGCATAATCTTGGCCAGATCTGCGCAGTCTGCCACCACCCCTCCTCCCCGCAGACTGACTTGTATGTGGAAGCAGGCACAAGGCTGAGCATGCGCAGAAAGGAAACGTGCTATACCTACATTGCATATTATGTTAAGCGGGGCTTGCGCTCCTCACGGGGCAGAGATTTTAGTATCATAATGAGATAAAGGTCATGGTCAGTCATTCCAAGCCCATCTGTGCGGGCATGAGTTGGGAGTTTAGCTCAAACCTGCCTGGGTGGTCTGGGCCACCAGAGCTCTCCTCTGGGCAGTTCATTATTGCTTGAGGGGTAGTTTCAGTTCCACCACAGTGTGTTTTGCCTGTAGGGTCTCTTGTTAAGAGATAAACTTGAAAGTAGAGTTTTTTTTTTTTTTAAGGTTTTATTTATTTATTTGAGAGAGAGAGAATGAGAGATAGAGAGCACGAGAGGGAAGAGAGTCAGAGGGAGAAGCAGACTCCCCGCTGAGCAGGGAGCCCAATGTGGGACTCGATCCCGGGACTCCAGGATCATGACCTGAGCCGAAGGCAGTCGCTTAACCAACTGAGCCAGCCACCCAGGCGCCCCCGAAAGTAGAGTTTAAAGAAAATGTGGGACTAAGGTCGATGGGTATAAGCAGGTGAGCAGTAAAGGTGAAGGCTTGGGGCCTCACTGGTGAAAGTAGGCGCAATCTGAACACAGCCACTCTTTTAGGCACACTTTTACTTCCCCGAACCATGCATATGAATGAGATTGGGGTTATGAGCCAGCAGATTTTACATATCAGAGTTAGGTCTATAGAATCACCAAGATCTGTTGTGTCTAGGTTAATTTAAAAAAATTTTTTTATTAAGAAATCCTTGGTAGGAAGAGCAGAATCCCAAAAAGTTTGAAATTCCCCCATCAGAAGTGATTTTTAAAAACTCCGAGCAAGTTTATATGTTACAATCAACATTGTAAGGTAAATTAATATTTTACTCGCTCTTACCAAAGGGGCATAAGGGCTTAATTGGAGTCGATGGTCCAAGATTGTGCACTAAAGCTGCCAGCGTCATGCCTCATTCTCAGAACAATTCTTTTCCTCACCAAAGAGAAGCTCATGAGTCCGTCTATTCAGCCAAAATAAATCAATTTTTTTCTCTTAATATGTCCATAAACAACATCTACTTTCCATTATTTCTTGTGGCCATACAAGCATTTCATTGACTATTTCCATAAACGGTTCCCACATGCCCATGCCTCCTTTAATGACTTTGTGATTCTAATAAAGTGATTAGAACTCCTTATCCCTGCTGTGGCCTCTGCTAAACAATGTGAAAATACCCCTCCTGCTGGGGTTGCCCCGCCAGCAAAATTCAGATGACCCACCAACAAGTACATCTGTTGTAATTTGACTTTCTTTGCCCTTGTTACTTTTTTTCTACCATTCTATAAGACCTTTAATTTTCCCCTTGAGGCTCTAAATTCCTTTTTAATTATTTATTTGTAGAGACCCTCTTCTACAAATAAAATCAGGTTGATGGGTCTTCTAGTTTTCCTCTATTGGAGTTTTAACCCTGTCACTTGCTCTCTGAAACCTCGTAGCATCCCTAGCTAATATGTGTGCAAACATGACAGAGTCATCCAGTTCACCTTATGTATTCACTGAATGTTCGGGTTATGGGTCCCAGATATCCTGACTAACATCTGTACAGTTGTGATCTTGCTGAGGAGAAATGTAGCAGTGAATCTATGCAACACCCAGTCAATAAGATTTTGGCAAGTAGTTCTGCTAAACCCAGGAGGCAATTTACAGTGGCAGAACATTTAGACAAAAACTGTTGAATGTTTTATCAATCTTCAAGAAATGTTAAAAACAAAACTGGGTTTAGTGGAAACATTTCTCTTTTTTGGACTTTCTGATTTATACATTACACACTGGCATAAAGGATACTTAGTCCTTTGCTGGTTTTGCCTTTAGCCTTGTCCCCTGGTGGTAGCAGGCAGCCCTTTTGCCCTCGGTCTGGATGAGAGAGACAATATTGAAACCTCTCATTCCAGGATAAACCTCTGACCTGTCCTGGCTAACTGAGGCTGCATTTCACTGACCACAGTGGGAAATTCATTGCCATTGTGGGCCAATAATTGTCTGGGGATTTCCATAAAACTGTTGGGAAAGATAAGCTATCCTTTTCCCTTGGGGTTTCCACGTGGGTTGAGAAACCTCTGAAGCCGCTGCTGACCAAATTTGCTCTTAACATAGGAGAATCTGCCCAACAATGACAATAATCTACGAGAAAGCAGAGCTGAGGAGAGTGGTCATTTCAGTATTCTAGCCTTTGAAACTCTACACCTAGCCATGCCTGAAGGGGTGCCTAGCCTTTTCAATTACTTGAGCCAATCAATTCCCTTTAATAGTTAAGCTCCTTTGGGCTGGATTCTCAGAGTTGCAACTAAGAGTCCTGCCTTATAGAAAAGGTCTCTTTCACGAAAGTTAAATTAATTCAAGACTCTACCCTTTGAATTTAGTAAAAATGACATTATAAAACTAATTTATTGACTTAATAATTTTTGAATGGAATACAATCACACTCCCGAAATACACCTTTGGTGATCATTTTAAAGTCATAACCATTTACATCGTTTGAATTTTCCCAGTATTTAAAGGTACTTCAATGATATAATCTCATTAATTCTTACAATGTCCTTTTGAACTAGCCAGGGGACAGGTATGCTTATCTAATAATATAATAGTCCTGTTCTCTCTTGCACTTCATGACACATTTCAGTGAAGGTTGAAAAACAAAGCACGAGGTCACCTAAGTAAGCACCTAGAGAAAACAGTAATTACTTACCCAATGGTGGGATATCACTGTGGAAATCAGAATAAAGATTCATCACCTGTGAGGAACTGTGTGGCCAATAGAACTTTTAATAATGTAGGTCCATGAAGATAAAAATTACGTGGTACGTATTATATGCACTATATAGATATTTAATTGACACATTTTTGTGAAAGCTCTTCTACTTCATTATATGTATATTCTATGTAAGATAATTATATAATTCATAAATATAATAGTATATTTAATAAATGGTTATTATGTGTAAGTCCTTGCAAACTGTATATTTAAATATGTGAAAATATAAAACTGAAATATGCTAAAAAGAAATTTTAGTGTCCCTAATATTTTTCCTCATTATATAAAAAGATTGTGGGGGTTATTTTCCTGCAATAAAATAGCAGCTATTTAGACTCTTTAGTAAAGCAAGATTGGGGTAGAAGATACTCCCACGTTGCTGAATATTTTCCTTATTAAGATCTAAATTATATTTTAATTTGTCAATAATTTCTTTTCCTAAAATATATTATACAACAATTTAATTTGTTCTCAATAACTTAGTGGCCTCCTCATGAACATCCTTCCGGGTTATAAAATTTAAAATGCTTCTGGATCTATTAAGATACGTCAAGTTATTTAAGCCCAAGTGCTGGGCTATATGAATTCATATGGTTGCTTTTGATAGTTCCCATTTTCTTGAATTCTGTGGAATTTGTGCACTTTTCAGTAAAACCTTTCTTACTTGAGTGGATTTGAGTGAGTTGCTATTCCTTATTGAATGTTTTAGGATTTTAGGAGTGTTTACAGGAGGTGTTTTATTTTATTTTATTTTATTAAGATTTTATTTATTTATTTGAGAGAGAGACCCAGAGAGTGAGAAAGAACACGAACGGGATGAGAGGCAGAGGGAGAAGCAGACTCCCTGCTGATGAGGGAGTCCGATTCAGGGCTCAATCCCAGGACTCCGGGATCATGACCTGAGCCGAAGGCAGATGCTTAAATGACTGAACCAACCAGGTGCCCCTACAGGAAGCATTTTAATACGTAGCCCTAACAAACCAGCAATTCCACCCACTGGATATAATCCACCATAAGACATGTTCAAAAATGTTCAGAGAAGTACTATTCACAGTAACCAAAAACTGGAGATAAAACCCTAATGTCTATCAACAGCAGAATTGGTAAATAAATTTGAGTATATTCCTACAATGGAAAATTACAAAGACATGAGAGTGAATTAACTATACAAAACAATATGGATGAAATTCCAAAACAAAGTGTTGAGATAGTGAAGCTGGATACAAGACAGGTTGGTGTGTGGAGGTCTGTAGTAATTAAAAAAGAACAGCAATGCCTGGGTAGCTCAGTTAGTTAAACGTCTGACTTTTGATTTTGGCTCAGGTCATGATCTCAGTGTCCTGGGATCGAGCCCCACATTGGACTCCCCACTCGGCGGGGAGCCTGCTTCTCTCTCTATCCCTCCTTCTGCTTGTGCTCTCTCCTTCTCTCTCTCTCTCTCTCTCTCTCTCTCTCTCAAAAAAATAAATAAAATCCTTAAAAAAAAACAGTAAGGGGAACTTTGGGGTGCTGGGTGCCAATAATACTCTTTTCCTTGATCTCAGTCCTGGCTATACAAGCATAAATACATTATGAAAAGCCATTAAACTGTGCTATGATGTGTGTACTTTTCTGCATGTGTTTTATAGTTCAATAAAATTTGCTTAAAAAGAAGATAAAAGTTAATTATCATATATGCCTTTATATTTATGTTGGATACCACTTTCGAAGCACATGTATTATCTTTCAAAAAGCACATGTATTTTCTCATTTCATTCATTCGTTCAATAATTGTTTGTTTCTTTTCCCTCGTGAACGAGGTAGCAGGCAAGTGTCAGGGGATGCAGCACAGATTAAAGCAGACATAATCTCTGCTTACAAGGAGTTGATAGCCAAGCCAACTTATGCCCACCCAAAACATTCCTGTGAAGTAGGTAGACAAGGTATGGTCTTTTGAGTTTTGCTTGTTTATTTGTTAAGATGGGAGACAATTAAGCATGCTTATAGGCTTTAGAGAAGAACCCATTTGAGAGGCAGCAGATGCAGTATGTGAGACTGAGGGAAGGATTTAAAAGTGAGACCCCAGGGAAGGACAAGAGAAAGGAGCCCAGAATGCAGGAGAAAGGGAGAAAAACTCTAAACTAGGAGTTGTCAGGGGTCATATGCTGTTTTCTAGCAGAGCATGGAGTAGAGCCAAGAACCTGATACTTTAACCACATTAAATCAAATTTCTCTTTATTGCTGCCTTCTAGAATGCCAACAAATCCCTTTTATACCCACGTGTGCATGTACACACATACACACACATATTCTTTAAATAATGAGCTTTGGTTCTATGTACATAGTTCACCATCATCTGTTGGTGATGTGTTGTATTTCCCTCAAATGAGGCATGCAGGACACATTCCATGGCTTAAAACTATGGTGGAGTTCTTTGCTTTTCTCTGGCAGTGGGGAGAACTAGAATGGGAAAGAGGGAAATCTGAGAAGTGTGAGGAAAGGTCAGAAAATAGAATAATGGCAGTAACTGAAAATATGGGAGAAATTCCTCTTTGGAACCATTGATTTGGATAGTGAATTTCTGAACACCTTAGGATTTGTCATCAAAATGCTTTCTAGAAAAGCAAAGACCTGAGCAAGAGACAATGTCATGGGCCCTGGGGAAAAGATTCCTTTATGTGTTCATCCAAGTTCTTCAAGAAGCAGACAGCAAGATGAAATTAAATGTGGAAAAGATTTACAAGGGGAGTGTCTATGAGAGAGAGTGAAGGGGAGGCTAGAAGAGCTTGGAAGAGCTAAGAGACTGCAATGTAAGTCTGACTCTTGTGAAAGAGACAGGGAAGGAATGAAGGTCAAATAGAAGAGCCTTAGGTTAGGGTGCATTTCTAAAACCTTCAATAATGTCAATGGGGAGTCCTCAAGCCAAAATTGTCCATTAGGCAAATTCCACATTGCTCGGGATTGAGCCTGCCTTAGTATCGCTGGTGCACTCAGTCAAGGGCTTGGAGCATCCCCCAGAATGCTGCACTGTCATAAATGTGATGCATTTAAGAGTGCAGCAGTTGGCGTCATACATGAATTATATTCTTCCCTAGTTAGAGACCTGAGATAGGCATTTTCATGGCCACAACACCTTACATATCCCAAACTTGCCATTTTGGATAAAAATGGGACGAGATTCATTTTGAGGATAATAGAATCTGGGGATTTTTTAATATCATAAATCATCATCTGGACTCTGGGATGCCCAGAGATAGATAGATAGATAGATAGATAGATAGATAGATAGATAACTATTTTAGAGAGAGCTGTCATCTGATAGGTGACAGAGAGTTGTCTCTGATAGGTGACATCAGGCAATGGCTTGAATCAAGTGAGGAAGTAATCCACTTTGATATCTGTGAGGGAGCATTCTAGACAGAGGAAAGAGTAAATGCAAAGGTTATGGGGAATGAGTATGCTTGTCTTGCTCCAGGAAGAGCATGGAAGGCAGCTGAGAGAGCTAGAGGGTGAGTAGAAGAAAATGAGATCAGGGAATCAGCTGGGGACAAGGTTATAGGCCTGGTTGCCATGGAAGAAGCTGTAGATTCATTCCTAGTAACATGAGAAGTCCCCAGAGAGCTTGGGGTAGAGAAGCTATATGATCTGACTCATGTTATTAAAGGAATCACTCTGGTGCCCATGTGAAGGATCAACTGTAAGTAGAAAGAGGTTCCAAAATCATGTTTTCTCAGCTTCTCAGGATTTATCTCCCTATATTAATCACCCAGTAGGTGACACATTCAAATGGGGTAACTGAAAAACATTTAATGAAGGAATTGCATATGAGAAAATGTTAAGGGTAAGGGGAAACCATGAAAAGAAAGTGATGCTTTCTATTCTCCACCCATAGGCCTGAAGAAGGAAGAAGGGGGAACACTTACCAGAAGGCAGGAAGAGAACGATTGTTGTGGGAGAGTACCACCAGACAAAAGCTGTGTTAGCCCTGCTAACCCATGACCCCAGTGGAGAGGAAAGCAGAGCAATAAATACCTTGACCTCACTTTTGGACAATCTTTCATCTTCTGCTGATGCTTCCCACCGTTCAAACCTAATCAGAAGTAGAGGGCAAGAGAGCCCACTGATGCAGTTCGTACGTGCCAACCTCCTGATAGAAGAGCCAGAGAAGGGTAGTGAGCGCATTTGCAGGGACATGCAGCAATGAGTCACTACAGAAATGCGGAGTATTTATCTTTGAAAAAAGTTATCTAAACACCATGAATTCCATGTGCCTCTATTGTCTTGTTATTCTCATCTCCTTCTCAGAGAAACTTCTTGAATCTACTCCTTGTCATGACCTCTTGATTTCATTTTCTTTCCTCTGCCCACTTCCATCTAGATTGCACGCCCAGCACTCCTTTGAAAGGGCTCCGCCCAAGGTTAGCACTAAATTCCTGCTTGGCATTTTCAGCAATCTCAGTCTCTATTTTACTTGACCACTTTTCAGCATTTGATCATAATAATAACACTCTTTTTCTTAAAGAGACTTTCCAATTGATCCTCTCTCTTCTTCTTCTTATCCTTATTAGTTTTCTAGGGCCACCATCACAAAGTACCATGAAATAGGTGGCTTAAAACAAAAGACATTTATCCTCTTACAGTCTGGAGGCTAGAAGTCTGAAATCAAGGTGTTAGCAGGGCTGTGCTTTCTCTGATGGCTCTAAGAGAGAATGTTTCCTTGCCTCTCTCTAGCTTCCCGTGGTTGCTGGCAATCCTTGGCATTCCTTGATTTGTAGATGCATCACTGCAATCTCTGCTTCTGTTGCCACATGTTTTGTGTGTGTCTGTGTTCATTCCCTCTTTCTAAACAGACACCAGTAGTACTCAATTTAGGGTCCATTCTAACTCAATATAACCTCATCTTATCTTGATTATATCACATTCACAAGTTCCAGGTGAACATGAATTTCAAGGGGACACTATCCAACCCAGTACAGGCTCCTTTCTTAGATCTTTTTCCAAAGCATCCTCTCCTTAAAATATGCTTCCCCAGGATGTCCCTCATCCCCTACTCCCTTATTCTACACAGATTACGATCACAAATGCCTCCAAGGAAGCAAATATATAACAAAAATGAGTGATGTGGTTCTGTTATCAGGAAAATCAGTGAATGCCCTCGTGATAAATAGCAACTGACCTGCAGTCCAAAAGGGGAACAGGTGGTATGGCCTGTGTTTGATTGGAGTGAGTTTGTTCTATTCTAAAGGTGATAGGCTATTCAGACTCATCTGGTGTTGTCATTCAGAAATGCAAGCTTGATGTTGGATTTTTATATAAAATAAGTTAGAAAATGATTCCAAATAAATGAAAACAAACAACAAAAAAATACCAATATGTAGGGAAATAGTATTCAGACTATTTACGTGTCCGGCTTGTGGGGTCCGGTTTGTAACCTCTATTCTATATACATTTCTCTGATGATGTCAAGGGTTACTTAGGATCTGCGGTAACTTGCTTTTTAGACCACCTGTCTTTTTAGCTTTAGATGTGCAGAAAGAAATCATAATGGACAGTCACATTGGTCTACCCACAAGGATATCAAGCTTCATATGTCAAATATGAATTTCAGCACTTCCCACCACTAACCTGCCTCTCTCTCAATCTCTTTTCTCAAAGAATAGTGAAGTCAGAATGCGGTCTCAGCTTCCTCACTACCCTTTAGCACATCTATCCATATTGTTATACTCATCGAGTATCTTAAAAATCTCTCAGTTGAATGCCCCATATCCCTCAAATTATTCTCCTTCTCCTCATCCCTACTGCCTTGATTTATGTCCTTTTCTAATAGCAGCCTTTATAACACTAAGTACTAGAACACTTTTAAGTAAATATCTCAATCGTCATAGCAAGAGTATGATAGTGTCTTGGTTTAGCTTCTAAAATAGAGCACAAGAAAAGTCTTAGGTAGAAAGCAGAGGTGAGGGTATGGGAAGGAAAAGCCAATACGAGATGCATTATCATGATTTCTGTTATAAACAACAGAAGCTGGAATATCTGAGAAACGAACAGAATGCCTCCAAGAAATGGCCACTCCAAATACGAAAGTTTGGAACATTTACTATAGCTGCCTTCCCCCTTATTAGAGGACTGACCCTGGGCCATCTTTGCATGGATTGAGAGGCTCCCACAGCCCAGGGACAAAAAGAGAAAAGATACACGGCACACATTTGAGCTGGACTACTACCACAGCAAGGTGAGTCTGGGCTCACGTGGAACTATTAAGCACAGCTGAAGCTAAATCCAAGGTAAGCCAAGTGGAGGTGACACAAAGCACCAAAGTCATCTGCTTCTCATAAAGAAAGCTTTTGGAGAGACTGCAAAGTAACCAAGCTAGGATTTATATCCAGGTCTGACTCCAAAGTCTGTACTTTTAATTACTATGTGCAAGAAGTTTCCGCCCACTTTAAAGTTAGAGGGCATAGTCCCCAAGACTGTCCTCAATTTTGACAGCAATTGCAAGTTTCGGGGGTTCCCAAAGCCACCCTTGGTTTCACTAAAACAACTCATAAAACTCACTGAAATTTATTATACTCATGGTTATAATTAAATACAGGGTAAGTATAGAGACTAAAATCAGACAAAGGAGGAGATGAATAGGGCAGAGTCCAGGAGAATTCCAGATGTTAACTTCCTTGGTTCTCTCCCCATGGGAGAGGTTGCATTTGTCAGGATGCATTTGTCTCCAGCACCAACATGTGATAATAATCATGAAGATTGCCAACCCTGGGAAGCTTACACAAGCATCAGAATTCAGAGTTTTTATTGGAGTTTCATTGCATAGGATTGATTGATTGTCCATGTGGTTGATTTCAGTCTTGGAGTTGACTAATACTGCATGACCCCACCCTAAATCATATGATTAGTCTCTTTGACATAACTCTATCCCTCCACGCCCACCCCTAGCCCTAAGATTATCAGTCCTGACTGGCTCCACCCTAAGATCTGGTCCAGTCATATACCACCCTGAACAAAGATAATTCTCTTAAGTTTGAGTAGATTAACTCCCAAGCTGAAGGCAAAAGCCAGACTTCTCTCTGGTCAATGCCAAATTCTTAACTACATACTATGAAATATGATTAATCATGTCCATTATAACTGTCTTCCCCCCCTCCTTGAATATTCATTGGCTCTTACTACCTTCAGGATAAGATCTATTCTCTTTAGAATGGCACATTAGGCACCTCAAGATCTGTCCCGTCTACCTTTCCAATCTCATACTTTTGCACTCTTATGCACATGCACGTAGTCACACACAGCTATACTTCAGACTCAACTCAGAATGTCTTCCCTGACCATTATCCCTTCACTCGCTCCTCTCCAGTATTTATTGCACAGTACCCTCCCAACAGTTATCAAGGCATCTTATTACTGTTGATTTGTATATTATTCTCCTGACTATGAGTTCTATGAGAAAAGAAACAGTATTTTTTATATTTTCACCCATATCATCTAGCACAGGGCTGAGTCAAAATTGGGATAAAAATTTATAAACTACATGAGCAAACAAAGAAGAGAGAGAGAGGCAGGAAAGAAGAGAGAAGAAAAAAGGGAGGGAGAGAGAGGGAGTGTTGAAACTTCATTTGGTTTGCAGATATGCAGAGGAGGAGTTAATGCCAAGTTTAATAGAATACTATTCCTTCAAACCCCCAATCCTCGGCCCCCAAGCAGCAACCCTGGTTCTGATGGCTGAGTTTAGTTAGCTTAAGGATAACACAGGACATAAGCTGAATGACATTAAACTGCTCATGGGTTCATACCCAAACCAATTCCCTTGGCAGGGAGGTAACATTTCTGTCGTCTTCTATGATACTTTTAGAATCTCTCCAGGCTATGGTGGCAACAGATTTAGTAGACAAGAGGGATCTAGCAGCACATCGCAGGAACTGAACTGGAAAATGTCCTGGCCAATTAACAGCAAATGTCTGTGGCAATTAACAAACAGCCTGGGAACAAAGACTATCTGTGTTGTTGTTATGCTCAGTCGTGGAATGTTTATTGTCTCTTCCTGTCTTCGATTTTATAGTTTCAACATTTGAAAGATGTATATTCCATTCTTTTCCTAGTTTGTAAACTCCCTCGAGGACCCAAACCCATCTAATACATCTTTTTATTCACACAACACCTAGTACAGTGTTTGACTCAAAGTACGAATGCCGTAAATATTTTTGAGATAAATTAAAAATTCTACCCCAAACCTGAAGCTCTAATTTAAGTTTCCTGCTACCAGGTCTCTGCAGCATGGCATGGGCATACATGTTAAATAGGGTGGCTTGAACATTTCTCCAAGGTTTTTAGTTGCCTCTGTGGAAATTAAAACCGATAAAGTTAGGTTTGTATTAGGAAGGACAGTTAGAGGTCATTTAGTTCAAGTCTCCCTTTCAGATGAGAAACCTGTTAAATTGGCTTGTCTAACATAATGGAGCTAGAACTGTAATCAGAAGCCTGCCTCCAAGGGCGCCTGGGTGGCTCAGTCGTTAAGCGTCTGCCTTTGGCTCAGGTCATGATCCCAGGGTCCTGGGATTGAGTCCCACCTCGGGCTCCGTGCTCAGCGGGGAGTCTGCTTCTCCCTCTCCTGCTCCCCTTGCTTGTGCTCTCTCTCTCTCTCTCTCTCTCTGTCAAATAAATAAATAAAATCTTAAAAAAAAAAAAAAAAAAGAAGAAGCCTGTCTCCAGTGTTCCTTTTACAGCAAGCCTTTTCTCATCACTTCTTTCTAGTGATCAGGACAACAGTGTGTATTTACAACAATGCTTAAGAAAACAAAGCACTTCTGTAAGTTTAGGTAGCTTTCTCACTAACACGCATCAGCCAGCCTTGAATCTTTGTTAGCTTATATTCAAGAGCCACCTTTGATGGTTTGTCATTAACCCTCCCCTCCTGAAAGAATAGAGGCCATCAGCCAAGGTCACTTTTTACTCCTGATTCCTTCTAATCTACAAATTTATCTAATGTCCTCTCTATTAACCTTCCAGAAAGAGGTGTTTCTTCTCCTTTTCAAGGCTAAGATTGCTATCCTGGCACTTGATCTAATTCTTGTCAATATCTAAGAGATTTGTCCCATGGTCTATCTTCTCTCTTTCCCCAGGCTCAGACCTCTCTTTAGGTACTAGCACAAGTAGGCTGAACTTTCTTCCACCTTAAAACCACCTGACCCTATGTACTTGAATAATTACCTCCAAATTCTATCCTCCCCTTCTCATTGAAACATTTTGAAAGAATAGTTCGGTCTCACTTTGTTAGCCATCATTCATTTCTTATCTTATTACGATCAGCTCTCCACCCCCAGAATGCTACTAAAAGGCTCTAACCAAGGCCACAGATTGCTGCCTAATTATCAAATGCAGTGGAAATTTCTAGTCGTTTGTTACTGTTTCATTTTTTCTTTTAGAAACAACTCCCTATTTTTCAGTTTCCATGACTCTGCACTCATTTGATCCCCTGAAATGTTTTTGATCATGATCATTTTTTCCATTTTCTATGTGGATTCTTCTTTTTCTGCCTACTCTTAATATGTCAGTTTCCCACAAAAAATATAATCATATTTCAAGTACCAAATATATACTGATGACCACTAAGTCTGCATTTCCATCTCAGTTTTGATATTGAAATATGTGTGTTCATATACCTATTTAATGGGTTCCATTTTCATATATGATAAGCACCACAAACTCAGTATTAAAATTCATTTTGACATCTTTGGTGCTATCTCCCTCCTATATAGTAGAACCCCACCAAAATGCCAAATGTGGGGTCGAAAAATTGTGTCAGCTAAAATTCAAGGTCATGTTATTGCAAGGTTAATTAAAAAGTCATGCTGTAAAATTGTAATAGGAACAAATGTAAAGATAGTGAAACATGTATTGAATATAGATGACCATACACTGAGAAAGTCTCAAATGAGCACATGGCACTCACTTCCCAATTACTCCCTGTTCTGCATTCCTGCCCCCTGATTTTTCATCTCTCCCTGTTTGAGAACTAAGGCTGGGAGGAAAATTAGAACCAATCATAAGTTCCATTATAACAAATTCATGTTGCCGAGCAATTTTACTGAATGCTCTATCTTACCTAATGGTACCACCACCAACCTAAGTGGTACCACTTAGAACAAAAACCTAAGGCCGATTCTTGTATCCTCCTTTCATTACTCTCTACATCCAATTAATCAGCAGTTCTTGAAAATTATACTTCTTTAAAATTGTTCTTCTTTTAAATTATTGGTCTTTAAACGTCCTCAAATTTGCATAGTGTTTCCATGTTCCCTAATCCCTACCTTAGTCTTTCCCTGGATTACCCCAACATCCTCTGTTGGGTCACTCTGCCTCCCGTTTGTCCCATTCAAACTTTAGAATTGGTATTCCAGAGAAAATTTAAGGTATTAAGGCCCTCTTCCTGCCCTACATCCCACAATCCCACCTGTGATTTCAAAATATACCAAGATTTTTCACACGTCAGTGTTTTGCAGCTTCTCTGCCTAGAGTTCTGGACTACCTGATTGTTCACTTGGCAATTGTTCATTGATCTGTTAAGACTCACCTCTAATTTTATCTATGAAGCCATGCCTGTCCTTTTCCTGCTCTCTCCAATGAATACAATTAACAATGTCTTGTTTTTGGTGTCCACTTTCTATATGCAGGCATGGGTCTTTTAAAGTATCTATAGCACTTCATTATATTTAGTCATGTACTATTTCCATTTTTCCACTAAAATTGTAAATTTATTGGAGAATGGAGCTAGATGTGATTCAACACTAGGTGTAGATGGTGATACAAGGTACATATGATTATTTTTTAAATGACAGTACATTTTATGCATTATATATCTCACAACTTTAAAAATAAAGGGAAAATAAAAGAGATTATATAGGGCCCCTAAGATCATCTGAAAGGCAGAAGTAAAATTAAAAATAAACAATAGGTAGGAAAAAGAAGTATATGGACAATCATAGATAAGGCAATGAGGCAGGCACAGTCTGTTTGCTGTCTCTCACTTTCCAAATCATGACCACTCTTTTGAAATGAATCTTTTGCCCTGTTTCCTATTCTTCTTTCCAATCTAGAGTGAGAGAAAACCCCCAATGGCCAGAAACATTACACAAACACTGATCACTCTAATTCACCATACAGACAAGAAACTAGTAAAAACATGGAGTAAAAGAGAAAAATATTCCCCCCAAGTTTATAAAACCCTCTAAAATTGCTTTAAGTGAGTATTATTGCATACAAATGACCTTACCCATCCTTTTATTCTCTTTCAATAGTTTTTATCCCAGACCTGTTAGGGATCTCACAGAATTCTGACTTTACTTTTTCATCATAATTTAAATCATAGACTACTACAAATAATAAATATCCAGGCTTATTATTTTTCTTGTCCTCTGGAAGTATCTTTGAAGAAGTAGAAAGTTTTTATGGAGAACTAGGTGTTCCAATGAAAATATAACCAGTAGCAAATTGAGAATTTCTATATAGAAAGGACTTGGGAGAAGTAATTTGACTGGAATGAGAGGCTCAGAGACTCATCTGAGAGATATATTAGACATATGTGCTCACGGTTTTATTGGAGTGTGTATTTTGGGGGGAAAGGGGAAAGCTCAAGGAAAGGAACGTGGCCAACAGAGATTGTGAAAGGGATATACCATCTCAAATCATCCATGTGTGTTGACACTGAACACTATGTGTGCCTGGATTGTTGGGATTTCTGGTTTTGTTTTTCATGTTATAAACACCAAAATATGCAAAGGATTTATAATTAAAATATCTGAAAATGAGTCTGAGCGATCACAGTCATGGCTATTTCTAAACTGGAAAAATTAAAAATGTGTAAAATGACAATGGTAAGAATCAATGTGAACAATGGTAGGAATCAGTGTGAAACTTTTCTTTATATTATATTTAACGGCACAGAAAATCAGTAAAAAAAAAAAAAAACCCTCTTCTACCTCCCTCTATATTCAAGCTTTATGTGTAATGATTGCGTAATATCTCTCACTTCATATCACCTGACTTGCTTGAAGGACACTATTGCATATACTGCCTGAGGACGTATTATAAAATTGTGGGATTCAGTGTCCTAAATTCCGTGTCCTTCACTGAAGTCACAAGACGAGTGGAATCTCTCACTTGCCTTAGTTTTTATTTGAGCAGAGTTTGAAGTGTGTGCCATCAGACAACCACACATTTTCCCTAAACAACAATTTTTATCCCCTAAACTCTTTTTAGTTGTAGGGTGGCATAATGTGACAGTAAGTGTCTCCAAGTACCAGTCGAACCAAATTATACTCTTGAGTCTGTGCGTGCTCTGCCTATTGATGGCAATGTCCCTGTTCTATCGTCCTTCCTCATCAGCTGTCTTGCTAAAGTGTGCAGTGAGTAATGATTACGGGGTGATATTTAATGAAAACGCTACCCATGACTCTGAGCCAAATGTGACCCCTACTATTCTTCTACTATTAAAGAATAATTACCCATTCCCCATGCAATTGCAATTGCAGGCAACAGAGATCTTGAGTTGCCAAAATATGCCAGTAAACTATTCAATTTTAAAAATTTCTCAATATACAAAATGCTAATATTGATATAGAAATACATAGGAAGTAAAAAATATGGCTCTTGGGAAAATTAAATATAAATAACCTTGCTTTCACTAATTTGGGTGAGAGTTGCAACATCTTTTTAAACTAGCTTTTATATAGGAAATGAAATGAAGATGCCAAAGATTAATGCTGTCAATTTCAACGGCCAGCATGAATCCAAAAGGCAAACATAAATCTACAGCAAATAGAAGGGCATTGCTTAATTTCTGCTTATCATTCATTACACAATTGCCAGGAAGTTAACCATTACATTTTCAATTCCATCACATCTTAAATTCATCTTGGAAAAGTTCCTTCTTCCATTATTGTATTGGGCTTCTACGGACCTTTGATGGCTCTCACAGTAATCAGCACTGGAGGATCTACAAGATTAACACAGACTAAAGTTCTGAGAAAAAGAAGATGAATGTGTTTTATATTATACTTTAGTTTTTTTCAGTGTCTCAAAACTAAGAGCATGAGCTCTTAATCTGTTATGACACTTTGCTTTCAATGACCATAATTCTAGCAAGGAAAAAATAAGTTTAGGATTTTCAGCCACCTATTACTCAAATGTAGACAAAATAGTAAGCAAATTGTAATTTTTCATAATGTCCCAAACCAAATGTTTTAGCATTAGAAGAAATGGTTTAATATTATTTTTTAAAGTAAATCTGTTTTGGAATAAATGAATTTATGGTATTTATAAGCTTCACATATATTCTCATATTTCTTATTCAATTTTCTATTCAACTCATTAGTTATTCAATTAAAGATCCTCCCCCCCTTTTTTTTTCAGGCATTGGGCTAAATAATTGGGCTAAAGAAGAGAACACAGAAATAATTTCTGCCCTTAAGAAATGTGTATTTTAATAGGCCAGATATTATGGAAGTGTTGAATCACTGTATTATACACCTGAAACTAATATTACACTGTATGTTAACTAACTGGAATTTAAATAAATAAATAAAATCCAGGCAAACATAAACTAATATGGATACAAGAAAAGATATCATACATGTAGTAATAGCAACAGGTACACGGAAGAGCAGAGGTACAGTGGAGCATGTGGTCAATGTGAGAAAGGAAAAGGGGTCAGGTGGAGCATGGTCAAGGTCCAAAGGCTTCCTAGTGAAGATGACTGTCAAGAGGAGTCTTGAAAGGTAACAAGTATTTGCTATGTATGTGTGGTGGTCTAAAAACATGTCCGCATTCTTTGACACTCCTTCCATCAAGATATGGGAGTCTAATTCCCCTCTTCTTGATCATGAGCTGTCCTTAGGGACTCACCTCTAATAAATAGAATGCAGCAGAAGTAATAGTGTCTGACTTTCAAGGCTCATATAAAAGATGATATAGCTATTACCTGACTCTCTCCCTCTACTGAGTCATGTATTTTGAAAGCCTGAGCCAGCACATAAGAAGTCTGACTCCCCAAAGCTTCCATGATGAAGAGACCATTTCAAGAGACCACATAGAGAGATTCTCAAGAAGCCAGTTATTGCAAATACCAGCTGTTCAAGTCCCTCAAGCCCAGAAATAAGACATGTGAGTTAGCAAGTCTCAGACAATTCCAGTTCCAGCCATCATCTGATTGCATCCACATGAGGGAGCTTACTGAGCAATAACCACCTAGCTAAGCCCTGCTAACTCCCAGGACCACCACTAAGTGTTGGCATAATTTATAACACAGCAGTAGATAACTGGAACAGTAGACAATGGGAACAGCCTGTGAGAAACTATGGAGGTTTAAAACACCCTGGTGTTTCCAAGTAAGAACAAGAAACAAACTGAGTATGGCCTAAGGACAGAATACGAGTCAGGGCAAGGCAAGAGTCATGACTAAAGAGATCAGCAGAGGCCAGGTCATGGAAGTCCTAGTAATTCATGCCATGGAGTCTGATTTTTGCCCAGGAACCAACGGATACACCTCCATATTTTGAAACATACCTATTTATAAAGATTAGTTTATTATTTGTGAAAGTGTTGTCAGAATATTATTTATTAACTTGTGGACACACACATACTCTATACATTGTCAGTTTAAGAAATAACATGCTCTGTAAATGTGCTTGTTTCTTTGGTATGTATCCTCTTTAGTCTCTGGGAACTCTGAAGAACTAACTGCTTAGATTAGCACTTCACTTTACTGAAATCAAAGCAACCCATCCTGGATAATGGCTTGTCCAGACATATTATCAGTCAGGGGTGATTTTCTAGTCAGCAGCTTCAATGGCTCTGGCTTTATTTAGAAGGATTTCAGTGCTTCGTTGAAATGGTTCATCGAAACACTATGTGCATGGTTAACCATTTGTGGCTATAAAGATTACTTAGTAAGAGTCTTTAATTATAGGAACCCTGAGTGGAAATGAGGTTAACATATTTGCCAGGCTCATACAGCTATGCAGTACTAAGGCCAAAAGTAAGATCTATATCTTTTTTCAATTAGCAGTTCTTTGCAGAACACTTGACCAGCCAACTAGTGGCTGTGTTGGAAAGAAACCAGAATAAAGTGGTAAATTCCTTAACACCTGCTTGCAACTATTTCCATAGAAATATTATTGAGTTTAGCAAACTCTGACATTCTGACAATCTATAGCTGCAATTCAACATTGTATTTGCTGCAGAAAACACATGGCTCATGTTCATAAAAGACAAGGGAGATAGAAAAGAGTTTCACAATATAAGGACTGCTTACTTTTCATTACATATATATTTATTATCATATTGAACTTCTAGATTAAAAGGCGGCATTTAAAGAATGTGAGTAGATCTATGTAAGGTGAATTTTGGGAAACAGCATATTATAGTGAAATGGCTAGGAAATCTAAAAACACTATAACAGGGTGTTAAATGGTTTTATCCTGTTGCCTCTGAATTTCAGCTAAAGCCCCAAGAAGGCAAATAATGGGTGATAGGTACTCCTCACATTTTTTAAATTTAATTTAATTTAAATTCAATTAATTAACATATAGTGTATCATTAGTTTCAGAGGTAGAGTTCAGTGATTCATCAGTTGTATATAACACCCAGTGCTCATTACATCACATGCCGTCCTTAATGCCCATCACCCAGTTACTCCATCCCCCCACCCCCTCCCTTCCAGCAACCCTCAGGTTGTTTCCTATGATTTAGAGTCTCTTATGGTTTGTCTACCTCTCTGATTTTGTCCTGTTTTATTTTTCCCTCCCTTCCCCTATGCTTCTGTTTTGTAAATTTCACACGAGTGAATCATACGATAAGTGTCCTTCTCTGATTGACTTATTTTGCTTAGCATAATACCCTCTAGTTCCATCCATGCTTTGCAAATGGCAAGATTTCTTTGTTTTTTTATGGCTGAGGAATATTCCATTATATATATATATATATATATACCACATCTTCATTATCTATTCATCTGTCAATGGACATCTAGGCTCTTTCCATAGTTTGGCTATTGTGGACATTGCTTTTCTATAAACACTGGGGTGCATATGCCCCTTTATTCACTACATCTGTATCTTTGGGGTAAATACCCAGGAGTGCCATTGCTGGGTCATATGGTAGCTCTATTTTTAATATCTTAAGGAAACTCCATACTGTTTTCCAGAGTGGCTGCACCAGCTTGCATTCCCACCGACAGTGTAGGAGGGTTCCCCTTTCTCCGCATCCTCATCAACATCTGTCGTTTCCTGACTTGTTAATTTTGGCCATTCTAACTGGTCTAAGGTGGTATCTCATTGTGGTTTTGATTTGCACTTCCCTGACGGCAAGTGATGTAGAGTATTTTTTCATGTGTCTGTTGGCCATTTGGAAGTCTTCTTTGCAGAAATGGCTGTTCATGTCTTCTGCCCATTTCTTGATTGGATTATTTGTTCTTTGGGTGTTGAGTTTGATAAGTTCTTTATAGGTTTTAGATACTAGCCCTTTATCTGATAAGGCATTTGCAAATATCTTCTCCCATTTTGTCAGTTGTCTTGGTTTTGTCGACTGTTTCCTTTGCTGTGCAAAAGCCTTTTATCTTGATGAAGTCCCAATAGTTCATTTTTGCCTTTGTTTCCCTTGCCTTTGGAAATGTGTCTAGCAAGAAATTGCCACGGCCGAGATCGAAGAGGTTGCTGCCCATGTTCTCCTCTAGGATTCTGATGGATTCCTGTCTCACATTTAGGTCTTTCATCCATTTTGGGTTTGTTTTTGTGTATGGTATAAGAAAATGGTCTAGTTTCATTCCTCTGCATCTGGCTGCCCAATTTTTCCAATACCATTTGTTGAAGAGACTGTCTTTTTTCCATTGAATATTCTTTCCTGCTTTGTCAAAGATTAGCTGTCCATAGCACTGAGAGTCCATTTCTGGGTTCTCTATTCTGTTCCATTGATCTATGTGTCTATTTTTGTGCCAGTACATACTATCTTTATAATTTCAGCTTTGTAATAGAGCTTGAAGTCTGGAATTGTGATGCCACCAGCTTTGGCTTTCAATAGATGCAGAAAAAGCATTTGACAAAGTACAGCATCCTTTCTTGATTAAAACTCTCCACAGTGTAGGGCTAGAGGGAACATACCTCAACCTCAATATCATAAAAGCCATATATGAAAAGCCCACAGTGAATGTCATTCTCAATGCAGAAAAACTGAGAGCTTTTCCCCTAAGGTCAGGAACATGGCAGGAATGTCCATTATCACCCTTGCTATTCAACATAGTACTAGAAGTCCTAGTCTCAGCAATCAGACAACAAAAAGAAATAAAAGGCATCCAAATCAGTAAAGAAGAAGTCAAACTCACTCTTCACAGATGACATGATACTATATGTGGAAAACCCAAAAACCACCCCAAAATTGCTAGAACTCATACAAGAATTCAGCAAAGTGGCTGAATCAATGCACAGAAATCAGTTGCATTTCTACACACTAATAATGAGACAGAAGAAAGAGGAATTAAGGAATCGATCCCATTTACAATTGCACCCAAAACCATAAGATATCTAGGAATAAACTTAACCAAAGAGGCAAAGGATCTGTACTCAGAAAACTATAGAACAGTCATGAAAGAAACTGAGGGAGACACAAAGAAATGGAAAAACATTCCATGCTCACGGATTGGAAGAACAAATATTGTTAAAATGTCGATGCCGCCTAGAGCAATTTATACTACTACCATCAACATTTTTCACAGAGCTGGAAAAATAATCCTAAAATTTATATGAAACCAGAAAAGACCCCAAATAGCCAAAGGAATGTTAGAAAAGAAAACTCTTCACATTTTAAAGAAAGGGGTTAGCTACACCTATGGGGGACCAACTCAAGGTAGCATTCTCAGTACAGCATCCGACCCCTACTTCCTAACTATATATAAGAGCACTATCAATGAGGTTTATTAAAGAGCTTAATCAAGGTAAAGAGTTATCAGCCTTGTTGAAGTAGTCCCCTTCATACACATCAAGACTAGTCAGAATGAATAAGAGAATTGGCATAAATATCAGGAGCATCTCAAAGGGAACACTGGAAATCTCACTCCCCAGCTGGCTATTGGGAGAACCTGACATATATTCCTAGGGTCTATACAAACATAGAAATTGGCACCTGCCTCCCCCCCAGACAGTGCTACAGGTGGGAAGATGGTAAAATGGACTTGAATGGCAAGGCAAGTAGAGAGGGCAGCAGTGGGAAGCAAACTGCACTCACATTGCTTTGTGAAACAAGTTGCTTTGAGTTTCCTCATGCCAAATGGATATCTCAGAAGGTAGGGTTTAAAACATATTGATGGACCCCAGCCAAAAAGGCAGCCCACAGGAAGAAGCTGGAAATGTGCCTTGCTGTGGGAGTGAAGCTTCAAGAAGTCAGCCAGAAAGTGAATCCCCTATGTCAGCCAGCATTTGGAAGCTTGCCATCAAAGAGGACACAAGATGAATTGCTAAAGCCTCCTGCGAGAGAGGCATTGCTTTCTCCTGCTACCCCCATCTCTCTCCAGCTCCCCCTTCTCAGCTCTTCACCCCCACACCCAAACTCTGGAGAAGCCAACTATAGAGTAAGTAGGGCGAAGGAGTGAAAAAGCTTACAGCAGCTTTATCACTTCCAATGTCTTGTGCCCACCTCAGGCCTTAGGTGAGGCAGGGGAAAAATTCTGAATTAGGTGGATGTTTGGAGCTTTGTTTTAGGAAGGATTCAACTTGGAAACACCTGAAAATCAAAAGTATCCTTTAGCTGAAAGTGACTAAAAAGCTGTGCAATCTCTGGATCAAGTAACGGGAGACACAAAAAAATTTGTACTTAATTTGTTAAATGGAAATGAGCTATGAGTTATCTAAAAACAGAAGCGAAGGGCAGCTGGGTTGGTTGGGCGTCTGCCTTCGGCTCAGGTCATGGTCTCAGGGGTCCTGGGATCGAGTCCCTGGTCAGACTCCCTGCTCATTGGGGAGTCTGCTTCTTCCCCCCCCCCCCCCCCCCCCCCTCATGATCTCCCTCACTCTCCAATAAATAAGTAAAAATATTAGAAAAAATAAGAAAAAATAAAACAGAAACCAAGTAGCCTCTTAAACTGGTGAGGTCCACACAGCAAAGACACTGCAGAAACTTTGTGTTCCTGTTCTTTTCCAAGATTTTCAATGTTTTGGAAATCGCAGTAAGGCTGTTTATTTATGTGTGATGAATGATTTTCTAAGCGTCTCAGCTCTAAATTTAGGGAATTTTGAAAGGAGTAAATTGTCCCTGCAGTCAACAGTGCTGGACAGGCTCCAGGGAGCAGAACAGTAGAAGGAGCAATGAAATAATCATCACCCACCCTGATCACTTACCATTTTCCTGGTGAATTAAGACATTTTCTTTAATAAATGTTGATGTTTACTTGGTTGGAGCAAAGCATTGTTAAAGTGGTTTTCAAACAAAGAATTTCCTTAAATTTCTCTAAGCCCTCCTCATATTTTAGAGGCTGACAGTTATGATGGCTCACAAGACAGAAGTTTGAATTCCAATACTATGTCTGTTAGTAAACCCTTTCTGTGACTTTACTGAATCAATGAAGTTCTCCTTTCCCTTTTTTTAAAAAAATATTTTATTTATTTATTTGGCAGAGAGAGAGAGGGAGAGGGAGAGAGAGCACAAGCAGGGGGAGTGGGAGAGGGAGAAGCAGACTTCCCACCGAGCAGGGAGCCCAGTGTGGGGCTTGATCCCAGGACCCCAGGATCATGACCTGAGCTGAAGACAGACGCTTAATGACTGAGCCACCCAGGTGCCCCTCTTCTATTTTTTTAAAAATATGAAGAATTACTATACTCTGTATGCCCCCCCTCATGCAACATTGACTATTTCCTTATACTGTATGTCCCACAGGCTACTCCTACCCCACAAAACCCACTTCTGACTCAGGGGATTTTTTTTCAGGCTTTATTTTCAACATTGTAGCTGATCTATCTCCCAATGAATAAGCAAAGAAGTCCTGACCTTTTTTGCCTTAATATCCTAACGCATCTGCCTACTCATCTCATTTTGCCACTTTGAAATGTGGTTAAAGCATACTTTATAGCTATTCAGAAATCCTGATGTTTGTTATTGTTTGTTATTGTTTGCTAGTTCCTCTCTGTACTCCACAAGTAACCCATAGCAAGAAAATTCCATAACACAACATTCTCTGTTATTTAGTACAAGACCCGTGGAAGTTAAGAGGCCAAGAGTTCCTGCGCCATCCAGAGAAGAGGGAGCATCTTTGAGTTCTCAAATACTAGGATGACTTTTTGATCTTAATTTTAGTAATCCTATTATCTCGTATAGCCTCTGAATTTAGTGCCTTCAGTTAATTTTTTTTCTTTAATAGCTAAAGCCTGTAAATCTACTTTGTAATCGAATGTGTGGAATGTTCTTTCAGAATCTGTCTAAAATTACCTTTCTACTTTTATTACTCAGAATGTACACTTTTTCTTCTCAAAGTAGTCCAACTTTTCTTTGTCTGATCCATTTAGATTTTGGATTCATCAGCACATGAATGAGTGCTGCAGCCCTAGTAATAGATGGGATCACTCAGCATGAGCACAGATTGAGAAGGAGGCTAGGGAGAGTAAACCAACACTTTAGGGTCAGGCAATAGAGGATACATTGAAGAAAGAGATCAAAAGTTGTTATTAAGAATAAAAACAAAACAAAAACAGTTTAATAAGGGAAAAAATAGAGCATTTATCAGGAAGTCAAGAAAGAGGAGATAGTTCATGTGGGAAGCAGGGATGGGGCACATACAGGAAACAGAGTTCATGTCAAAGAAAATTTAAAGAAATCTGACAGGGGCACCTGGCTGGCTCAGTCGGTAGAACATGTGACTCTTGATCTCAGATCTGACAATATGAATATAATAATGAATCACACACAGTTGCAAACAGCAGATTGCAAAGGGTTTAAACATGAATGGTAGATGAGTAAAGTTTCACCATGTCTATAGGTGAATGAAAAAGAGTTACAAGGCAATAATAAGAAGGGAAAGGTTCAAAAGAAGTTGTTTTTTGAATTTACATTATTTAAGAATGTTTATAGAAGTAGCTAGCACAGAGGAAGAGGTAGATGATATAAGAAAGAGGGGAGGCAAACCTGCTAAAAGTGGAGAGAATGAAATCTGGAATCCAATTACGATGTAAGTCAAAGTCCCTGCAGTACAGGAGAATTGTTTTTCCCAATTATCTTTTCAAAGTGATACAATTGTTGTTTTCCTTCCACTCTAGTTACTTAATGACCCCTTCTGTATTTGGTGTTCTGTTTTGCCTGGTCCATAACTAAGTGATAGCGGTATAATGCCCTTTACCATTTTAGTATGCTAGTGTATCATACTGATTACACATCAATAAATATTTTTAAAGGACCTGCTTTAAATATAAATAATTAGCTTTTATGTAAGTATTGTACTGATTAAGCTGGTATTTTTATCTTATTCCCCTCAGATTCCTAGGTAATAAATAAGAAAATATGTCCCCAAGTGATAATGCACTTTAAAAAGCACAATTATATTAGAAGAAATGTATTTCCATGGAAATAAAACACACCATAACAGAGGTTTGATGAAGGGAAGGACATACTTTGAAGAATTCATCTCTCAGTTAAAGTATCTGCTGAAGCTTTGAAATATAGCTAAAGCTATCTTAAATAATACCCTACCGAAAAACACCAAGAGGGTAATATGTTGGGTTTTACTGGAGTTTGATACCTGACAAAATGATTGGATCAAAGACAATAATTAAGCTACTAAATTACACAGTGAAGAGTGTATAGGTCTTGGTCTTTTAACACAAGGAAAAGTAGTTTCAGTCAATTTGCCAATCATTTACTTACACGTAGACTCCCATGTTGGATAAAATGTTACAAGTAATAAAAGTGTTGCAAATTAAGCAGCAGCTCTGTTTACAGAAACAATATGTGAATGACTGTTAAGATATAATGTAATTTAAATGTGACATCTCGTGGAAACCCTTATACAGAGTACCATCACAAACATCTGTCTTTGTAGTCTCCTTCCAAAACAATTCCAGGTCAGCCTCTGTGGGACACCCCATGATGAGTTAAATGATAAGAACCCACAGAGCCTAGAGCAGGGAGTCTATAGTGTTTCTTCCCCACCGGGAACAAATTAGCCCTCCTAGTTTCAATCCTCAATGGGGATGAGTTTAGATTGTTTTTGTTTTCATTTTTTCTATTTAGACCTAATGCTGTGTAAGCCAGCCCACCAGTGACTCCTAGCTCTTCTTGGGGAAGTGAGCACTGCAGGGCACCAATTGACCACTTCCAGTGTAATCTCACAGCTTTGTTCAACAACTCTAGTAGATTAGAAAGTCAAGCCAGTCTTAGGAAAAAAGTTCAGAGTTGATGAAAACACTTGCCTTTCAATCCATAAATAACCTATTCTAAATAAATCTGGAACAATTTTGGCTTTTAGATGAAGCAATGGCAGTAACTGGAGCTAGACAGAGGTCTGTGACCACAATAGGATGTAATAAAATTAAAAGGAGGGATTAATGTCAGTAACTGGAGTCTTATTTCTTAAATACAGGTATGTAAAACTCAGGATTAAAATTGGAAATATATATTTTAACAAGTCAATTTCTCAATTATCAGGAAAAAGTCAAAATCATAAAAATAAAAATTAAAGTCATGTTTAAATATTTTAATTCTTGCCTGTTTCTGCCACCTATGATTTCAAGAATCCAAATGAATTAAAACCTCCTCTTTTAGAAACAAGTGATGATTTTAGATTTTATAGAGGTATAGATTACAGTATCTTTAAACATTAGCATACATGTGCCTTAAGGAATTAATTAAACAAATTTCCTATTAACTAGTCTATATTGAAAGATATTATTAAATTTTATTAAGTTTGTTAATTTATAAATTAAATTATTAAAATTCCTTATTATCCTTATTGTAAGGATGTTGTGAAAACACAAGAAAGAAAACTCTCTTGAATCTCATTTTCAAGAGAAGCTGGCGTTCTCCTGAACAAGTAATTTTATATATATATATGCTTATGTATACTTGAAGTCTTACAATTTGCTTCATTCTCTGCTTTGACTGCTAGGAAACTCAGAAGAAATATACAGTCCCCTTGCTTGAGAGAGCGTGAGAGAATAGTATGAAATTTTTGTACTAATTTTTACTATAGCTTCATCTTATTTATCCCTTCATTCCAAATTCTTCATCTTCTTAACAGTTACATCAGTATGTTCTTAAGGTTATTTATTTTGTACTGTGGGTTATTATCCTGTACTACATTGCTTATTTTGATGCTCAAATTTGCTCAGTTTTAGCCCTGGAGAACTCTCTCAATTGGCTCCTGTGTTCCATTGACATACCTTATTATTGGAGATTTTGATTTTTCTTTTTAAACACTTTTAAAAAAATTGGGGGGGGGACTACTGGATTCTCCAGGATCGTCTTGTATATTTCCGGCTCTAGTCCTAGAATCAGCCATTTTTCCAAGTAGCCCTGGATCCTTTTACTGGAGAATGATATTTAGAAGCAGGATCTGGGCACTAAGTATATCATTGCTTCTAGGTCCTTGCAGCTGACAGAGCAAGGACGTATATGTGTGTATATGAACCCATATATGCACACAGAGTTTATTTCTATGTGTAATCATCTGTATCTCTTTTAACTAAATAAGGTTTATACTGATATCTCTAATCAGTTACCACATGGATCATTCTAGCTTCCTTCACTTGTTTATCTGTACATTCATACTCTGACAGTGAGATGTCTGGCTCCCTCTACCCACTGTTCATTTACTTATTTGTTCAATTCCAGTATGCATGCATAGAAATTTCAGAATTATTAACCTATCCTCTCGTGGGAAAAAAATTTATCAACTAGAGTACGGTGCTATGTGCATTTCCTTTTGCTGTTAGTCATACAGACTCCACTCATTTCCAAAAGTACTTAGGCCGGTGCCTTTCCTTCCCACCCCCCTCAATGAGGTTATTTCATACATTTGTAATATGGTTAAAGTCTCTTGTCACAGTGTGCAATCCTTCCTGGGAAACTGTAACCTCCTAAAATTTTTAAAATTAAATTTATATACATTAAGATTCAGTTTTTTATGCTATAAAGTTCTACGGGTTTTGACAAATATATTGTGTCATATATCCACCATTACAGTCTTATACCAAATAATTTCACCACCATAAACATATTATCTGTGATTCGCCTATTTCCTTCCACCACTGAACCCCAGAAAACCACTGATATTTTACTGTCACTACAGTTTTACCTTTTCCAAAAGCATTTAATTGGACTCCTATAGTATGTAGCTTTTTCACATGGGCTTCTTTAACTTAGCAATATGCAGGTAAGAGTCACCCATGTCTTTTTTGTGGCTTGATAATTCCTTTCCTTTCATTTCTTGCTGAATAATATTCCATTACATGGATGTACCACCCACTTTTTATCCACTCATCTATTGAAGGATATTTTATTTTTTCTAGTTTTTGGTGATTATGAATAAAGCTACTGTAAATATTCACGTGTAGGTTTTATGTGTTTATACTTAACCTCCAGCAGTTCATTAACATTACCATTTGAGTCTTTCTACCAGTTTATGGCTCCAGTTGCTTCTACTTTAGGTGAGCAGACCTTGGCTGTGACTCTCTGGATTTACCCATCTCTACAGAGGTTCTGGGTGGCAGTTTGCCCTGTGATGGGTTCAAGAGAAGTGGTTGATTTCCCATTTGTTTAGCTTTTTCATATAAGGATAAGAGGGCAAACTTCCAAGCTCTTTAAATGTTGGAATTGAAACCATAAGTTCTATTTGCTTTTTATCCATTTATCAAAGCTATTCATTTTGTAAGTTTTAATGGAGAAAAGTATAGAGAGGCAGGGGGAAATTAACTCATAATTCTATTACTCAAAGCCACAGTTTCCTCCTCAAGATTTATTTGTATTCAACTTTTTAATCTTAATATAATATTTTCCCATGTTTTAAAAAATCACCCACAAATATTGCTGCATTTTATCTTACATAATGGCTACGCCAAGTTCTGCTTCATGTTTTGCCAAATGTGGAACCAAGTATGTATTACTATTTCCTCTTCTTTAACTTTGCAACTGGTAGAAATTCCTACACACACTGTCATATAAAGTAGAAGATCTTTACCAAGTTCTATTCAATCAGCTACCAGGTTTATTAGAAATATTCATTCACTTTGTAAAACTTACTAATATTCTTAGCCTATGAACCCTCGTGTCCAGGAAGCTACACAGCTCTACCCACTGAGGCATATAATTACATAAAATAATGAAGCATGAATATGATATAAGAGTACAAAATGAAAGAAAATTGATGTCTCTATGAAGATTCATTTACATAAAAACTAAGTTGAATACTTTGGGAAGAACTAAATAAAGATCATTAAATAAGGAGTGAGCTGTGGAATGGAAATATTTGCCCCTCCCAAAAAAACCCCAAAAATATAGGAAGAGTCTGCAAGTATATCTTACTGAAAAAAACTATAGCAAATAGTGACTAATTAATACTTGTATATTATTTGTATTATGTCTTTAAATTTCATTTTACTGTGGCTTTATATTATGTCTATGTAAGAAATTCAACTTGGAATCCCAACATCTGAACATACTCTATACTAACAACTAGCACTTAATTAGGACTCACACATATTAAGCACAGTTCTAAGTGTTTTGTATATTAACTTTAATTCTTACAACAACTCCATGATGTAAGTTCTATTTGTATCTCCATTTTATTTTATTTTTTTTTAAGATTTTATTTATTTATTTAAGAGAGAGAATGAGAGATAGAGAACACGAGAGGGAAGAGGGTCAGAGGGAGAAGCAGACTCCCCGCTGAGCAGGGAGCCCGATGCGGGACTCGATCCCAGGACTCCAGGATCACGACCTGAGCTGAAGGCAGTCGCTTAACCAACTGAGCCACCCAGGTGCCCTGTATCTCCATTTTATAGATGAGGAAGCATAAGAAGTCATTAGACACTTACTCAGGCTACACAGTTTATGTAAAGATGTAGCTGTTGTTGATGTTTGTGTAAATGAAAAACTAAGTTATGAAGAAAACAATGTGGCAGTTTATAAAAAGTTAAATATAACTTTACCATACAATCTAGTAATTCCACTTTTTAGATCCTACCCAATGGAAATGAAATCACATGTCCATACAAAGACTGACATGCCAATGTTCAGAGCAGAACTATTCCTAATAGGCAAAATGTAGAAACAACTCAAGTGTCCAAGAGTGAATGGATTAACAATATGTGGTTTACCATGATGAAATCTATTCAGCAAAAAAAAAAAAAAGGAATGAAATATCGACACATGCTACAGCACAGATGAACTTCAAAAATATGCGAATTGAAAGAAGCCAAAAACAAAAGATAACAAATCACATGATTCCACATATGTGAAATGTCCAGAAACGACAAATCTAAGGAGACGAAAAGTTGATTTGCCTGGAACCAGAAGTGAGAATGGGAATAAAATCTAAATGGACACAAGGAATCTTACTGGGGTGACGGAAACGTTCTAAAACTGGATGGTGGTAATGGTTGTATAACTCTGTAAGTATATGGAACTTCTTGAATGGTGCATTTTAAATGAAGGAATTTTATGATATATAAATTATACCTCAATGAAGTTGTTTTAAAAAGTTATGGACAGGAACTAGATAGAGGTGATGACTGCACAGTATTTGAATGCACTAAATGCCACTGAATTGTACACTTTTAAATGGTCAACTTTATGTTATGGGAATTTCACCTAAATAAAAGCTAAATAACTAAAAAGTTATGGACACTGTCAAAATATGTGGGATTTTTAATGTATTTTAAGTTTGTTTTATGGTCGCCTTATTCATATATTTATTTTTATATATGTGATTTATATTCATTATATAAAAAGCAGGAAATAAAAAAGAAAAACCTTTTTAATTGTCCATTATTCCACCACCTAGCAATAACTTCAGTTACCTTTTGGCCGTATAGCCTATTAGTCTTTTTTCTGTGTATTTTTATAAAAAAAAAAAATGTACTCATACTATATACATAGTCCTGTAATACATTTTTGCAGCTTAATAATATTATGCCAATAAGATGACATGGTTTTAAAGTTTAAAAACCAAATGCTTGCCTCACTTAAAGATGAAACCCACTCTGTGGGGGATACAATGACCAATCCACCAAATATGGATACACTGAGTCACCACCCTCTGTATGCCACGTACTATAAATTGAATTGGGCCCTCCCCCCTAAACTCACATACTAATGCCCTAACCTCAATGTGACTGTGTTTGGAGAAAGGACCTATAAGGAGGTAATTAGGTTAAATGAAGTCATAAGGGTAAGCCCCTAACCCCATAGAATTAGTGTCTTTTTAAGAAGTGACACCAGGGAGCTTGCTCTCTCTCCCCCATATGAGGACACAGTGAGAAAGTGGCCATCTGCAAGCCAGGAAGACAGCCTTCACCAGAAACTAAATTGTCCAGTGCCTTGAGCTCACACTTCCCAACATCCAGAACTGTGAGAAAATAAATTTCTGTTGTGGAAGCCACCCAGTCTGAGGTACTTTGTGATGGAAGTCCAAGTTGCCTGACAGATTATAGACTGTATCTTTTAGGCAATCCTAGCTCCTGGACTAGACAAGAAACAATGCAATAGCCTTTCTTGAACTATGATATTTCAGACACTATATTAGGGGCTTTAAATATACTTCATTTTAGTCTTAGAACACCATAAAGTCATTTTACAGATGAGAAAACCAAGAGTCAGAAAACTAACTTGCTCAAAATCACGCAGCTAGTAAATGCCCAAGTTTCAACAAGAACCCAGGCATGTCTGACTGCAGAGGCTGTGCATACGCCCTGACAATTCGCTGCACAATGTCTCCCAGTAGGACAGGAGACTGCTGGAGCTAAGAGACTGTGCTAGAAATTAATAGTGCAGGATATATTTCTAGCATAAATTTTTACCTAGATTATGCTTTTATTGATCACCTGCTATGTACCAAGAACCATTTAAGAAAGGCCATAAATGACAGATTATAGAGTTTTTATTTTATCTTGTAGTCCAGAGGTCAGCTAACTTTTTTTTTCTGTAAAGGGCAAGCTAGTGGATTTTTTAGGCTTTGTGGGGATTACTTCTCTATGGTGAGTATTTAGCTACTATAGCAGAAAAGCAGCCATAGGTGATATGTAAATGAATAAACATATCTGTGTTATAGTAAATTCCATTTATGAAAACAGGCAGTAAGTTGGATTAGGCCTTCATGCCATAGTTTTCCAACTCCAGCTGTAGTCAAATTGTAAGTGATTGAAGGTGCTTGAGGAGGATTGATCAAAGATGTGTTTTTGAAGATGGATTTGGTAATAATGTATACTCAAATTTGGAGGAGGGAGAAAATAGAGGCAGAGAAACCTTAAGAAGACTAAGACTTAGCAGGTTTGATATAAGACATCAAGAGAAAGGACCAATGTACATCAAGTATGAATATGTCAAGTTTTTAGGTCATAAGTTGATCTCCTTTAGAATTCAAACTTAGAACTTAACCTTTTTTTAATTTTATTTTATTATGTTATGTTAATCACCATACATTACATCATTAGTTTTTGATTAGTGTTCCATGATTCATTGTGCATAACACCCAGTGCTCCACGCAGAACGTGCCTTCTTTAATACCCATCACCAGGCTAACCCAATGCCCCACCCCCCTCCCCTCTAGAACCCTCAGTTTGTTTCTCAGAGTCCATAGTCTCTCATTTTTCCCTTCCTACTATCTTCTTTTTTTTTTTTAACATATAATGTATTATTTGTTTCAGAGGTACAGGGCTGTGATTCAACAGTCCTACACAATTCACAGAACTTTTGAAAATGCACAAGAAAAGATTATGTGTCAGTTTAAGTCAATGATTGTTTTGTTTTGTTTTGTTTTTTTCTGTTTTTCTTTCCTGGCCAAAAAATAAAATAAAATCCATAACCAAAGACCTTAAAGATGTTTGAAGCAAATTTCTCTCTCCTCCTCGTTCTGTGTGTGAGAGATATAGGCCAAGAAACCACACAAATCAAAGAACCCAAGAATATCCATCAAGTGTCTTCATTTGTAATCACATTACTTAGTAAATTAACTCAAAGAATGAGGATGTGAAAATAGGATGAGGCAAGGAGTTCATGGCTCACAAATTGCCATAACTCTAACACAAAGCTGGATTGATGAATTCAAATAAAGTCATTTACAAAATCTTCCTTGGGAAGAAATAAGAAATAAGCCATGTGGTCCTCTTTTTCTCTCCATAAAAATCCTCTTTTATAAAAATGTCAGCATGACAATTTCCTTGTGAGGCAATGAGTGGGCAGAGTTGACTATACTGCTAAGCAGATGGAGAAAAGACCCAGGGAGATTTTAATTTACTTGGTCAAGATCACCCAATTAAACATTGCTTTATCTAGGAAAAAGACAAAACACTATGAATTTCTATCTACATGAACTAATAGCGACAAACCTGAGAGTGAACAATCCAGTTAATGAGCCAATTTTTGTCTATGTGATGACAAAACATTGGTTTGTCTCATATTACTTTTAAAATTAACCAGCTGTTTAAGTAACATGGTACAAACAACTGGCATTCCAAACCACCCATTACTTCTTCCAATTAAATTGTATTGCCTTATAACTGTTAGCAAAAGAGCATTCACTCATTTGTTTATGCACTGTTTACTGGTTAAGCAGTTAGTGAGCATCAGCTGTTTCCCAGGACAAAGCACTGTGCTTAATAATAAAGGAAATACAGAGATGAGTGAGACATAACCTCCACCTGTAAAAAGTTTACAATCTCATCCGTGACATAAGATAACAAAACAAATAATGATAAGTAAGTGGCAGGATATGAAGAAGGTCAAATGCTGACAAAAAGTCAGGTGTTTACAACCTACTGGGCTTCTATTTTTGAGGAAAGAACATTTGATGCAACTCTGGTATGCTGGACTCAGGTCCTAGCATGGCCACTAACTAGCAGTTTGCTGTTTGCTTACAACTTTTCTGGGCCTCAGTATCCTCATCTATGAAAAGATAGGTTGCATTAAATGTTTGTTAACATTTTTCTTACCAGTTCTATCTTAAGTTTCAATAGTTTAAGTCATGGAAGGACATGAATCAGTGTACATTACAAAGAATAAAGGAAGCTATGATGAAAATATAGATGTTCTTAAAGACACAGCAATGGATCTTAATTGATGCAGGTTAGGCAAATTTCCTAAGTAAAGGGAACAGAATGAGCCAGCTATATATGTAAGAAAGTCTCCTCCCTGAAGAGACTGTTAAAGAAGAAGAAGTAGTAAGTAGCTTTGTGATGTGTCCTGCTTCACCAAGTTTGATAATAGAAGATCTGTTGAGAGATAACTCTCCCTAGGGCTTGTAGAAAACATGGCCAGCTCCAAGCACTAGGAGATACTTAACCACACCAAGATGTCTAACGTACAATGCCTTAATTGCATGTGGAGGCCAGAAAAGAAGACAATCCCTTGTTCCCTCCTCCTTAGCATGGTCCTTGAAACACCTGTGACCTGAGCCCAGTCTTTCTGCACTTTGTGGTATCTTCAGCATCTGAGCATAAGGATAGGTTAAGATAAAAATTGAAGTCAACCCCTGCAAGCCTGGCTGTGGGATATGCCCAAGGGGAGCAGCACACCGTCATGTTAAATGACTCAAGGGCGTTTCCGGAACAACCTGGGAAGATTGCTTTGTGAAAGATTAATTACCTGAGGGATCATGTTAAAGAACTGTTGGCTAACGGGATCATTACTGAATCATAGCCCATATGCTTCTCCAATTTTGGTAGTAAGAAAGGAGTCTGGAAAAAATTGAGTGTGTGAATTATCATACTGTTAATAGCTTGAACTAAGAGTAATCAATAGACTACTTGGAAAGAACATCTAGAGTTCACCTTGTTCAGATTTGCAGAATGGGTATTACCTGATAGCAGTTCTAGCTGATGAGGATAAAGAGAGGAGAGCTTTTATCAGCAGAGAAAGGTTTCATCCATCTGCAGCAATGCCTCAAGGTCTCTCAGGAGGCCCTGCTGTCAACCCTTAATGGAAAAGGTTGTTTGTGACAAGAACTAGCTTCAGGCATGTTCTTCCCTAGATCGGAAACATCTATGTTTCTTGAGGGTAAGAGGTGAATTACTTCTCACCTTGAAGTAGCAAAGGCCCCAGCTCAGGGAGTGGTTGCTGTCCATGTCTCACCCATGTATCTGCTCAGTGCTCACCTCTAAGCTGAAGGCTGCTTACTCTGAAAAAGTACAACTCGTTACCAGAGGGCTGCTTCCCCCCTCCCCACCACTCCCAGCTGAATAGCACAATAGGCCAGCTATCAAGGCAGGACAAAAGTGATAAAGAATTAATTTCCTTAGAAATTTTCCAATGAAGAATTCCTCCCTCTCTTGAGATAATTCTAAGGTATGGTCTGCACAGAGCTCCCCAATGAAATTAAGCTCCAGTTGCCAACAGTTGTAACTTGGTTGATAATTTACTTTCTATTGGCCTCCTCTTTCCTGCCTCACTTCCCTACTCCCCTACTGGTGTTTTCTGGGACCATCTTCCTACTGAATCTTGAATCTTCGTTTCAGTGTTTGCTGTTGGGGGGATCCAAACAAAGACACTCAGATAACAAACCAATCTCAAAATCTTTTTGCTCTTGGTTGTACCTACAGATTTGGAAAACAAACATATATACACTTCTAATTTAACACAAAGTCTTCCGTATTTTTCCACTCCTTGGCTCAAGATAGGAAGGAAGGTCAGGAGAAGTCTATAATTTCAGGACATGACTCATATCTTACCTATCTGGTCATCTGAGCATCCTAACGGAGGGAAATGGGGAAGAGAAGCTCAAGTACGCAGCCTCTAGTTCCTTTAAAAACTTGCTACTCAATGTTTAGTCCTCAATATTACTCTGGATCATGTTAGAAAAGCAAAATATCAGATCATACCGGGACCTACTGAATAGGAACCTGCATTTTTTAAACAAAATCTCCAGGTGATTCGTATGCACATTATAGTCTGAGTGTCACTGCCCTCAGACACAGGACTGTGGTCTTTAGGGAGCAGTATTTCCATCAGCTGTAGGTGTATGCTCAGTTGTATAGTGTATTACTGCTACATCAAGTAACCCAAAAAGGAGTCCTAGAATTTCCCTTTATATGGAATTACCTGGGTATAGATGAGATATTACCAGTTGCCAGCAGGTGTAACAAGCTGTCAGGTGTAACAATGCCCTCTGGCCAAAGACCCAAGAACAAAAGTAATTGAACAAGTTGGGTTTATTATTGGTTGCCTGAAGAGAGAACACACATCATGAGGAATCCTGGGGTGTCTCAGTGATAGGATGCCAGAAAGGAATTATCAAAGGATTTGGATTTTGGTTGAGTGATTTTGGACAGGGTCCAAGGAAGTAGGGCTTTGCTGTGAATTGCATGCTGTCAGAAAGAAGGGATAATTCTGTAATTGGGTATCTCAGTAAATCTTCTCTATAGAGAGGACAGACTAAAGTGAGGCTAAAGCTATAATTGGAAAAACCATAGAGTAAGAGTGAAACAGAAGATATGAATCTGCTTTTTCCTTTGTAGGTCTCAGATCCCCTGTGCCACATTTTATCACCCTTAATTTAAAGATACATACTATTTGTACAATGTGGCCTTTAAAAAACCAACTACTTCCTTTAATGTTCAAACCAAGAAATAGTAATATGAGACTACAGTAAAAAAAAAAAAAAGTTTGTATTTGACTCATTGAAAACTTGTATCATTCAATCATTTATCGAAAAACGATTCTCACTGTTCAGCTACTATGCACCGCACTGTAATTTCCTGTTGCCTGGAGATACATGGTGAAGAAGACAAATCATATCCCTACTCTAACACAGCATGTAAATAATGCAGAGGGACAGACAATAAACAAATAAGATAAAAATTCAAGTAGTCAAATTGTTATGAATAAAATGAACCATAGTGGGATAGAGAAAAATGAGACGGGGCTGCTTTATTTAACTTATTAAGGGAAGAGTCCTCTGAGGACATGCTCTTACAGCAGAGACCTGAATGATATGTGAAAGAGCCAGCGAGGCACAGGTCTGAGGGAAGAGTCTTCAGGACAGACAGAACAGACAGTGGAAAGCTTCTGAGTTTGGCACAAAACTGGTGTTTTCTAAGTAATAAGTAAAAGGCAGTGTGGCAGGAATGTAATGAATCAGGAAGAGAATGATATTAAAAAAAAAAAAAAAGAGGCCCAAGGGTAAAGAGATGATGCCTACCATTTTGTTTGCAATTTCTGAACCTGCAAAGTTCAAGATGCCTAATAAACAGTTGGCAGCTGAATATTTGAGTTTGGGATTTGAGTAAAGAGTTCAGACCAGAGATATAACTTTAAGAACCATCAGTTAAATTGTATGCTCTGTTGTTCAATCCTGACTTCTGCTTAGGCTAGGTCTTTAGTATATAAGTTCTAGAAACCAGGTATAGCACCTGTCAGGTAAAGAAGATAAAATAATGGGAAACTATGGCTGTAGATCTAAGCAGATATCTTTGGAATGGGGCAAAAAGTGTTTGAAATGTTTTTTAGGTAGCATTGGGAAAGGATGCCTTCCAGTTGACAAAAATCCTGAAGAATAACATCCTTGAGTTGAATCTGCTTATCAGTCTCTGGTTAAGGTGGAGAGTGGCTGAAACTGGGGAATGGAAAACACAGTTTTCAGAGGACAGCAGGAATGGGAGAGGGAAAAAAAGTGAAAGAAGGACTCTCAGGTATTATTAGGCAGGGTATCAAGATAACACCCCTATGCACAGACATAGGAATGAACTGAATATAGTACAAACTTTAAAGGTGGAAATACTGTTTAATACCAGAACAAATAGCCTTAAAGTATACTAGGGATCATAAGTGTCTTCAGATTTGGGGATTTTGTTTATGATATCTCATTAACATATTCTATCTTTTCTCTTTCTGGTGTGTCTGTTAGTTGGGTCTTGCTCTTCCTGGACTAATACTTGAATTTTTAAATTCTAATTCTCTTGCTTTCTGTTTTTTGGTATTTTCCATCTATTTTCTTATAATACTTTTCTGAAAAAAATCTTTTATTTCTTAATTTTTTTGAAGATTTTATTTATTTATTTGACAGAGAGAGACACAGCAAGAGAGGGAACAGAACACAAGCAGGGGGAGTGGGAGAGGGAGAAGCAAGCTTCCTGCTGAGCAGGGAGCCCCATGCAGGGCTCAGTCCCAGGATGCTGGGACGGTGACCTGAGCCGAAGGGAGATGCTTAACGACTGAGCGACCCAAGTGCCCCTGAAAAAAATCTTTTAAAGTACATATAAATCATGTATATAACTTTTTAAAGTTTCATGTATGAACAGGAAACTTAAAACAAATGGTTTTATTTAGGAATATAATGATGTATTGTTCTGCACCTATTTTTAAAAAGATTTTATCTATTTATTTATTTATTGGAGGTGCTGGGAGGAGCAGAGGGAGAGGGACAAGCAGACTCTACTCTGAGTGTGGAGCCCAACGTGGGGCTCGATATCATGACCCTGAAACCATAACCTGAGCTCAAATCAAGAGTTGGACACAACTGACTGAGCCACTCAGGCACCCCTTGTTCTGTACATTTTTACCATGTGAATCATTACTTTTCTTCTTTTCAAACAAATGTTTTAAAAGTCAAAGAGACTGGAAAGTGCATAGTGAGGAATGGATACAAAACTCCTACTATTTGGTCAAAAACTGCTACTTTCAGGAAATAATTTAAAGATATAATCAGAAATACAGATAGAGTTTTATAGAAAGACACTCAGTATGACATTATTCATTCAACATATTCATTAAACAAATTTATTTTTTGCCTACTAAGTTTCAAGTGTTATTTTTAGCTGGCTTGCAGAACAGAAAAAGTATCTGCCCTCGTGGATATTACATTCTTGCCTTATTTAAAATATGTAAAACTGTGGAAACAGTCTTAATTTTCTATAACATAGAAATAGTTAGATAAATTACACCCACGTGATGAAATGCTGAGTAGCTATTAAAAATAAAGCTTACCTACCTGTATTAACTTGAAAGTTCACCAAGATATATTATGAAGGGTCTGAATTGCTCCCCAAAGCTGAGCATATAGTTTCCCAAAGACAATATCTGGCATACAAATAAATATTTTTAAATATGAATATGTATTATGTCATCTTTGGGTGGTTAGAATATAGTGATATTTATTTTCTTAGTTATATATTATCTTTTCAAAACTCTTACCACTACCAGGTATTATGTCTATAATCAATAAATGTATGTTAATAAATTTAACAGTATTATTTACTAATAAATAATATTACTAATATTTTAAAGTATTAATAATAAATGCTTCTTTCTAGTTATACATGAAAAGTCTAATATTAACCTGGAAAGGCACTAATATTCACAATGACTTGGAGAGAACTTAATTGAAGCATTCAAACCATTTTTTCTGGGTCTTCTTTCTTTCTGTACTTACCAACAATCTTTCTTCAAAGATGAATAATTTGTGTGTGTTTTAATATTTGTCCATCTTCTCTCGATTATAACTCTTGTCCTATCTCAAGAAGAAAATCTGGAAGTATTTCCATTTTTCACATGGGACTCCCTATAGGTTAAAAACAGAAAAGGAAAATAAAAATCTCTGCTATCTCAAAAAAAAAAATTCTGCCATCTCACATAAAATTTTTATGGTTAGATTCCTGAAATGATGAGAAAATATAATGACTCAGTTAAATATAACTTACTTAAAAATGAGAAGCCTGAAATAATAATCCTAATTTTAATAATAACTATTATGAACTAAGTTCTAAACATTCTAGGATGTGTGCTTTATACATTACATGCATTGTTATTTCTTTTTTTTCCAAATTTTTATTTAATTTCTAGTTAGTTAACACATAGTGTAATATTGGTTTCAGGAGTAGAATTTAGTGATGCATCACTTACATATAACACCCAGTGCTCATTATAACAAGTGCCCTCCTTAATACCCATCACCCATTTAACCCATCCCCCACCCATCTCCCTCCATAAACCTTCAGTTCTCTATTGTTAAGAGTCTCCTATGGTCTGCTTCCCTCTCTCTCTTTTTTTCCCTTCCCATATATTCATCTGTTTTGTTTCTTAAATTCCACATATGAGTGAAATCATATGGTGTTTGTCTTTCTCTGACTTATTTTGCTTAGCGTAAATACTCTCTAGCTCCTCCCTGTCATTTCAAATGGCAAGATTTCATTCTTTTTCTTTTCTTTTAAGAGAGGGAGAGACAGAGAGGGAAAGAGTAATTTCAGTACCTACAAGACCCATCATCACTGGCTCCAAGAATATGCAATTAGTAATCAACTCAATAAAAAGGTGGGAGCGACAAGACCAATTAAGGGGAAGAATCAGGGAACAGGTAATTCCCTTGAGCAAGAAGTCAAGAATCAGAAACAATCCCAGGGAATGCACAGTGTTTATTTTTATTTATTTTTTCCCCAAGTTTTTGCATAAAAGAATTTATAGAGCACAATACACACACACACATATTTGTGCACACACCACACACACTGTAACAAGATTACAGAAATTAGATGCACACCAGAGTAAGCCAACCATTTCAATCTACAAAATTCAAATAATCATTAAAAATACTGCCCAATGTAGGTGAGGGCCTAGAGACAGTGCATCAGGAGCATTTTCCTACAGACAGGTAGAATCTAAGGGCCCTTCTCTGGCAAATGATGGAGAAGTATGAGCCATTCTCTACCTTGAAACTTGGTTTGAAACCTTGGGAGTCCCTGGGTGAAATCTTGAAATTGGCCCCTGTACACAGAAGGCCGGAAGAGATCAAAGAAAGCAACAGCCCACCACAGATTAGTAGGTGGCAGATTTCATAAAACAAGGGAACTTACCTACAAGGCTTGTCTTGAGTGGCCATAAATCGAGTAAATCTCCGTGTCTGCCAGCCAGAATCTTCAACGTTTATAGGGGCCTCAACTGGGTTCAGTCACCAATACCATCCAGGTGGGTTCAGCAACACATTGCTCCCTCAAAGCGGCGTCCTTGAAAAACCACCCAGGCTGTGAAAGCGGCAGCGGCCGTGGAAACAGCATTCCAAGAACAGGCGCCGTGAGGGGCCTCCCACTGCCTGCCAGGGTTCAGCCCCGGGGTCAACTGGCGGTCACGGCACGTCACGTCCTCTCTGTAACCTCCTCTAGCAGTCACTTAAATACTAAAAGCTCCATTTTCTCATCTGTTAAGTGGAGGTAAGAATATCTTAAAATTGTATCATGTACATTGTAAAAGATAATGCGTAAGGGGTGCCTGGGTGGCTCGGTTGGTTAAGTAGCCGACTCTTGATTTAGACTCAGGTCATGATCTGGGGTTGGGAGATGGAGACCCGGGTGGGGCTCTGTGCTTCTCCTGGAACCTGCTTGGGATTCTCTCTCCCTCTCTCTGTGCCCCTCCCCCAATCGTGTGCATGTGCTCTCTCGTTCTCTCTCTCAAAAAAAAAAAAAAAAATGCATTAAGCATGCTTAAATAGCACCTGGTATTGTATAAGTTCTTAATATTTGAAGAAACCTTTTCAGACTCCCAGAAACATTATCTCTGAACGTTTAGTCTTTTGGACTAATTAAGTTAAAAATCTAATTACAAATTAAAAAAGTATAATATTTCTTAAATGATGATACAAACCAGTCCTATCTCTCCCCAGGCTGGATTACTATGACTATGGCAATTAAAATACAGGTGCTACCCAATCTTAAAAAATGTAAAAAGCAAAAAACAACAACAAAAACAAAACAAAAAAATCTCAAACTTTTATTAACATAAGAATCTCCTAGAAAGTTTATTCAACTGATAAAGTCTTAGGTAACATGCATAAGTTTGCATTTTGAGAAACACTAGCATAAAGGTAAGTGTCATTCTCATAACAAACTGTAGTGAAATGAAAAATGTAATTGTTCTACTTGGACTGATGCTATCTCTATTGTAAATAGTTTGGAGCTAATAAAATGACCCTTCTTTTCTTTGCCATTCTATAATTCAGAGCTTTTATGAATTTGGATAAATCTTAACAAATAATATTAATTAGTGAAATTTTACTATTGACCCAAATTCTGTGTTAACTATTTATTACCTTAAGTATTTAATAAGTATAATTTCAAAGGGTGTGAACTTGTGCTTTATATAACTGATACATTAGTAGCTTAAAAGGTAACATTCATTCCCAACTCTCTTAAAATGTTCCACAATGAAAATAGATTTATTGGGTTTTTTTGTTGTTGTTATATAAATACATGATCATTGTAAAATAGTTGAGTAGTATATAAAAGGCTAAATAAAAAATTAAATATCACCTAAAATCCCCAGCCTGAGGTAAAAACTGTTAGTCATTTAGCAACTGTGTATTTATGCATTTCTTTATAAACCCTTACACACATACATATATAGTTGTGTGTATATGTTTGTATATATACATACATCATTTTATGTAAAAGATAGACTATCATATATGTTGTTTTATCTTCAACTTTTTATAAAACTGTCTTTTGTGGGGTTTTTTGTGGCTTTTTTTTTAAAGATTTTATTTATTTGACAGAGAGAGACATAGCGAGAGTGGGAACACAAGCAGGGGAGTGGGAGAGGGAGAAGCAGACTCCCTGCTCTGCAGGGAGCCTGATGCGGGGCTCAATCCCAGGACCCCAGGATCATGACCTGAGCTGAAGGCAGACGCTTAACGGCTGAGCCACCCAGGTGCCCCTGTGTGGTTTGTTTTTTTTTTTTTTGCTTGTCTGTCTTCTTCCCCTCTATTCCCCCATTCTATCTCTATGCATCCCCAATATTACATCTCTCTCCTCCACCATGTAACCATAATGTAATATTTAGCCTTCTCATAAAAGCATGTACATAAATTTACCATTGTTTGTTTTAAAAAAATTCCATCATCTTATGTACAACTCTTTTGTATCTTTCTCTTTGCAACAGGTATAGATCTCATTCATTCTCTTGACTCCCAACCCAACACTTAGTAGCTGTGACTTTGGACAAATCATTCCATTCCTGAGTTCTGGCCTGTAAAATGGGGATAATTATAGTATCTAATTCATTGGATTGTTATTAGGTATAATAAGTTTATACAGAGTGCTTAGAACACTACATTAGTCAAATAAACTTTATAAAAGCCTTAGCTACTATTATTTGCAATAGTTGCAAAATACTACTTCATGGTATAGATTCACCAAAATGTATTCTATCAGAAAACCTCTAATGAAATAATGGATCTAGGCAGTGATAATCAAGGGATGCTGATACTTTTGGTAAAGAGTAGGTTGGTCATCAGACACTAACTGAACTCATTAATCAACGTTAATGTTGAAAAGTGGGATAACTAGATATTATATGCCTGCAAATATGATGCCAAGGAGGTATTTAGCACCATCTATGACAAATTTCTATCCAAACAATTTAACTAAAACCTGTAGACCCTCAGTATCTAATTAGACTGAGTGGTTTTCAAAAAAGGAAAGAATCAAATAGTATGTTAAATAAAACAAGGAAACAAAGAGCTAAATCAAAAGAATGTAGAAAATGCTACAACATAACCAAGTTTCTTCAACAAATATATTGCATGAAGAAACAAGAGGGAGGGAACTCTCATAGATTGAAAGAACCTTGAGAAATACACCAACAAAATGCAATGTGTAGATCTTGTTTGGATTTTGATTTAAATAAATCAATTGTAAAAAAGCATTTTTGAATCAAAGAGGAGATTTGAACAGCAGGTGGATATTAGATATTAAATAATTACTATTAATTTTCCTAGATATAATGATGTTGTGGTAGTAACATTTTTAAAAGAACTTTTGTTTGAAGTATTCAAAGAATAATACTGGGTATGTTTTGATATTCCAGGAAGAAAAAAGTGAAGGAATAGATATATAAAATAAAATTTGGAAAAAAATGTTGATAACTTTTAATATGATTTGATGAATTTGTAGGGATTTATTATATTATTATGCTGTCTACTTTTATCTAAGTTCAAATTTTCCATAATAAGAGGCTTTCTCTTTAAAAATGTATTCAAACATATCAAGGGACATTTACTTGCTTCTGGTTTCTTAACATTAAGCAGTATGTAATACACTCACATACATATATATATATATATACACTTTCCTTCAGAAAGTAGGATTGCTAGATCAAAGGTCATTTTTTTTAATTTGAAGTCTATTGCCATATTTCATTCCAACAAAGTTGTAACTTTTTACATTTCCATCAGCAAGGTATATAGATTTATCCTGTCATGCTTACCAACATTTGAGGTTAACACTACTTTTATTTTTTTTTATTTTTTAAAGATTACATTTATTTATTTGATAGAAAAAGAGAGAGCACAAGGAGGGGGAGCAGCAGAGGGAGAGGGAGAAGCAGGCTCCCCGCTGAGCAGAGAGCCTGGTGATATGGGTCTCAGTCCCAGGATCCTGAGATCATGACCTGAGCTGAAGGCAGACGATTAACCAACTGAGCCACCCAGGTGCCCGAAGTTAACACTACTTTTAAAGTTTACCACCTAATGCATATAAAATAACATAGCTCATTGTTTTTTAATTTGCATTTTCCTTACAACTAGGGATGTTCAGCACATTTTTAGTGATTGACAGTCATTTAGATGTACTCCTTTGTGAATTGCATTTTAATATTCTTAGAATTTTTCTTTTGGGATATTTGTTTTCTTATTACCAATTTATGAGTTCTTTGTGTAATAGACATTAACTTTTTATTTGTCATGTGTGTTTTATAAATATATTTTATTATCTATAATTTGACTATAAACTTTGTTGATGATATGTTTTTCTAGATAATGTATCTTAAAGTATATATAGCTAAATATGTCTATCTTTCCTTTAATATATTTTGGGTTTCCCATCTTGGCTAAAAATTTCTCTCCAAAGCCTAAGTTTTATATATATAATATATATATATATATATTATATATATAATACATATAATATATATATTCCTCAAATTTTTCTTCCAAATTTGTATTAGTTAATCTTTTTTTTTAGGATTTTATTTATTTATTTGAGATAGCAGGAGTAGGGGTGGGGGGAAGGCCAGAGGCAGAGGGAGAAGCAGGCAGGAAGCCCTACTTGGGCCTCTATCCCAGGACCCTGGGATCATGACCTGAGCAGAAGGCAGGTGCTTAACTGACTGAGCCACCCAGGTGCCCTGTATTATTTAATCTTTAAAAAAAAAACTATTAAGTATTCTATCAGGAATGTATTAATCAAGCTTCTAAAGGATTTACTTGTTTTATGGAACCCTTTAAGAATCAGGCTTTGGATTTATTTATCCTATTTATAAGTGGGTTTTTTTTCCATTTCATTAACTCAACTTTTAGCTTCAACCATTCCCTTCACCTATTTTCTTTTGATTTTGTTTTTAAAAATGCCTTGAGATGGATATTAAGTTCCTTTTTTAATATGTTTGACTATGGGGACATTTAAGGCTAAGTATATTCTCTTGAGTATTTTTGCAGTGTTCCATAGGTTTTGAAACTTAATTTATTTCTAGATAGTTTGTAATTAAGCTTTTTTTATCTTTGACCTAAGAATTATTTAAGATATATTCCTTTATTTTCAAGCAATTAGGGTTTCAAGGTAAACTTTTATTTATTTCTAATTTTATTGCATTATAATTATATTATAGAATGTGTGGTAAAAATCTCTCTATATATAAAAGTGTTGTTCAAGTTTCCTTTGTGGTCAAGGAGGGATTTGTTTTTGCAATTTTTTTGGACTTATGAAATTTTTTCTTTTAAAGGATCTAAAGTTTATATATGTGTATATATACATATATGTATTTATAATCAAGTTTGTTGCTTATCTGCTTTTTCTATGGCTATGCATTTTATTTTTAGTTAAACTTCTGGAAAAAATGTGTATTAAAATTTTCCAGTGTGGGGCGCCTGGGGATGGCTCAGTTGGTTAAGCATCTGCCTTCGGCTCAGGTCATGATCCCAGGGTCCTAGGATCGAGCCCCACATGGGGCTCCCTGCTCTGCTCAGGGAGAAGTCTGCTTCTCTATCTCACTCTGCCCCTCCCCCTGCTTGTGCTGGCTCTTGCTCACTCTCTTTCTCTCAAATAAATACATTTTTAAAAAATCTAAAATTGTCCACTGTTAATTGTTTTTGTTGGGCCCTCATTATATTTTTACTATTTTGCTTCATTTATTTTGCTGCTACATTATTTGGTACGTAGAGATTTACGTACATTCATTCACTAAAATATGCCTTTCTTTATTCTTTTAAGTTCCAGATTGACTAATATTATTATACTTCTTGCTTGTTTTTAGGGTTTTTTTTTCTTTTTGCCTGATTTATCTTCAACTATCCTTTTCTTTATCACATTTCACCTTCTTTATCATTATTGCTTATAAACAACATGTACCATGTTTGTGGGTTTTTTGAACTGCAATTTCTCTCTCTTGTTGTCATTTCCATCTTTAAAAGAGATAATTCAGTACATTCATATTTAAGTAATAACTTAAGATTGATATTACTCCTTTCATCTTACTTTGTTTCCTGCCAACTTTACTATTTTCTCTTTTTCCCTGTCCTTCTACTTATTTTTTCTGTTTTTTAAGCTACTGTTTTTTCTTTACTTGTTGTCTCCCCTAATTTAAAGTTTTATTTCATTTATCTATAGTTATTTACCAACTATTGCCATATTTTAAAGACATCCATAATCATACATCTCTCCCAAAATATGAAAACAAGATACCAGTTTTTCTCCTCAACAAAGATGCCATATTCCCCAACTATTTCTTCCTCCCATCCTATAAGATGAGAACTTAGCATGCCTTTACTTCCCACCACACATTCCTAGCCAGCCGATCCCTACTTTTTACTGAGATTGTTTGGTACTATTGGCAAGCCAGCACTCTAGGCTGGATCGCATACTATACTTTCAGGCGTCTATGGTGGTAACTCCACCGCTTCCTGCTAATGTGAAGAGTTTAATATCTGATTTTTTTTTATTTGATAAGCAACTTTTTTCTTTCCATCTATACTTCGGAAAATGCTCTCCTTATTCTTAGGATCCAGGGATTTTATCATGAAATGTCTGATCTCTCTTTCCCCCTCAATCTTGTGTGGAATTTGCTAACCCCCTTCAATCTACAGAGTCTAATCTAGCCTCAGAATAGGACATTTTCTTCTACTGCTTGTGAAATTAATATCCTCTATCTATTGCCTTTTCTTCTTCTAGAACCCATATTATTTGAATTTTAGGTTTCTTGTATTTTCATCTTTTGTGAATTCCCTCATTATTTACATTTTTATCTGTTTTTTGTTTTGTATTGTTTTGAGACTTTTTTTTCACCTCACCTTCAAGACAACTCATTTGAGTCTTAACGGTGACCATTTTCTCTTTAAAATTATCTATTACCTTTTTAACTCAAATACAAAGTTTCTCTTGTTTTATATATATATATGTAGGGAGGGGGGACATTATTTATCTCCTGAAGTACTCATCAGTCCCCTCCAGCACTACTTAGCTAAGAACCGTAATTAGTTGGGTTTTAATTTTCTCAGTGAGATTTGGGTATAGCTGCTAATTTAACTTAGTGGCGATGATACCACAGGTGAGGGGAGATACAGTTGTCTCTGCATCTGTAGACTTCTCAAACTTTAATGTGTCTATAGGTCATCTGGGAATGTTAAAATCCTGGTTTGATTCAGTAGATCTGGGTTGGGGCCTGAGATTCTGCATTATTATTAAGCAACCAGCTGATGCCATTGTTGCTGGGGTCAGGGACCACAGTATACATAGCAAGAGACTAGAATATACCAGCCAGCAGTGTGTCAATCCCAAATGGAAGCATCACAAAAAAAACTTCTTTCTTCTTGCAGCCCCCTTCTGTGCAAAAGCCAGCTTTTTGCAGGCCTTAGTGTTAGCAAAGACCCATACAATCCGCTTGGCTTCCCTGCTGGATACAAGAGACCAACTGGTTCTTCCCCCTGGGGAAATCCTCCTGGGGATTTGTGGACCTCTACAGGACAAACTCTCTCCAGAATTCAAATAATTTTGGTCAGCATTTCATAGCTCTCTACATCATTGGTCTCCAGAGGCATCATAAAACCAGAATGTCAAAAGGTCTTCCATTCCTTTTCATCTGTTCTGGAAGAGCTAACACCTGGCTCATATTCTGCAGGCCCCCAGTCCATTGGCCCAACAGCTGTTCGGCTCAGGAAAGATTGTATCCTACTGATTTGGATTTGGGGCACATGTTGAAGTTGCCATCTTCATCTATACATAAAAAGGTCTCCACTATATTTCTTTAAGCCAGGAAGTTGTTTTCGTGATAATAAGGAATATATACATATTTTTAAAGTTTAATATCTGTGAGTCTGATCTTGCCTTCTATAAAGAGCCCAGATGTTAAGCAGGAAGAAGGGAAAGATCAGATGAAATTATTTCACTGAGCTTCAAGGAGAAAGAGCTAACATTCTGTTAAAGGAGACTCCCTTTGGGTATGTGCCATGGTGAGCTCTGTGAATTGTGTAAGGCTGTTGAATCACAGACCTGTACCTCTGAAACAAATAATACATTATATGTTAAAAAAAAAAAAAAAAGAAGAAGAAGAAGAAGATAGCAGGAGGGGAAGAATGAAAGGGGGGAAATCGGAGGGGGAGATGAACCATGAGAGACAATGGACTCAAAAACAAACTGAGGGTTCTAGAGGGGAGGGGGGTGGGGGGATGGGTTAGCCTGGTAATGGGTATTAAGGAGGGCACGTACTGAATGGAGCACTGGGTGTTATACGCAAACAATGTATCATGGAACACTACATCAAAAACTAATGATGTGATGTATGGTGATTAACATAACATAATAAAAAAAGTTAAATTTAAAAAAAATAAGGAGACTCCCTTTGACATTCCATTGAAGAAAATCAAGACGGTATTTTATACCTTGGAGTCCTGAACAACTAAAAAAGAAACTAAGAAAAATGTAAGTAATTGAAAATTGAAAAGCATGCAGAATCATCATATTCTCTAGTCCCTCTTTATTCTTTGGGGGGATCCTGACATTGTTGGCCATATGGGTAAATGAGAATGAAATTTCTACACTGGGTTTTTCCCTCTATATAACCTAGGGAGTGTGGCATTATTTTTCTGTACCTTTCCTTTGCACCATAAAAGAGGAAGACAAACATATATGCTGTGCAAAAGCTAGTAGTCTTATTTTATACCTCTTCATTCTTGGAGATGTCCAGATACAACTTGTAAGATATTTTCTTCTTTTTTCCCCCAAAACTCTGGCTATATTTTTTATAATAGCTGGTTAAGCCAACAGTGATGCACTTTCCATAAGAATCGTTTTCTCCCTGTTTTAAGAACGTTGGTCTGCGTGGAGTAAAAGGGAATAGAGCAGCTGCTAACAGAATAAACAGGGCTGCTATGAAGCAGGGGAGTTCTCCCTTAGGAAAGGACTGTGCCTTTAACAGTGTGACCTAATGGAAGAGCTCCAGACATAAAAACGCAGCCTTCCCAAGGCACGAAGCTTTCATTCTTCTGTAACTCCTGTGGTGAGAAAAACTCCCAGAGAGACTATAAAAGAGCAGTGGTGCTGTCCTTATCATTCCTGTATAAAGGAAAAACTTTCTACTTCTAAAGGTGTGTGTGTGTGTGTGTGTGTTTTCATTTGATAAAATGTCTCTGTTTGAAAACTTTTAAAATATGATTTTAGGACTCTGCTTCTAACCAATACACCAGGTCTAATACAGTAAATACTCAACTTCAGCTACTCAATGCCACTCTACTTAAATTATTTTCTTATAAAAGTTCAACAGATTGTCTATTTACAGGCTTGATACCACCTCTGGGACACTATGGCACATGTGTGAACCAATAGCAATGCAGTAAAATTTCATGAACCTATAGATAATAAACTCTACAATGATGAGAATTCATGTGTTAAGCTATATTTCACCTACTACACTGGGAACATAATCATAAGACTATGGATCTAGAAGAAACCTCTAGAGACTCTCAGATTTATCCATTCCTCTCCAAATATCTCAATACCATTCAGAACTGATGGTTGTTTGTTTTCTTTATAAACATATTCCAGGACAGATATTCCAAAATTTTCAAGTTCTTTAAATCACCCAACTTATAAGAAGGGCTTCTATTTATCCACCTAAAATTTCATTTATTTTAATATATATATTTTTAAGACCTGTAGGATTTTTATTTTTTAGGATAACCAGGGCCATAAAACGAGGAAACTGAGTCCTGAAGAGAGTGAGCAGGATTAGAACTCTGTCTTCTGACTGCTGACCCAACATTCTTCCCACTATAATATGCCACCCCAAAAGTGGACAAAAAATATAATACATATGAGGAAGGGCAGGATTTGCTCCCCCACCATCACCACCCAAAAAGTCTCTTTGGCATAATGATTATCTTGAGCTGATTCTTTTTAAGAAACTGCAGACACAGAGAAACTCTGAAAACCTAGTATAAGTTATCCTTTTGTAAGAGACATTTACATTGAAAGGGAAATCTCAGTTTATAAAGATGTCTCCCTCTCTGCACTAGCTAGGAAGAAAAGGATGACCAAATCTGAAACTCTTAGCAATGGGGAAGACAACAATTTCAATCTGCATAACAACCTTAACCTTGTTTACTGTCCTTTTCCTGGTAACCTCCCATAATGGACTCCCAACCCCCCAACCCAACATCTTTCTTTTGTCTTTAGTTGGAGATGGTATTTAAGGTGGTGGTGTGGGCCATTTCAGGGATTACTCAGTTTTCCTGGGACCTCTTGTATATTCAGCAGGTGTTCATGTTATTAAAGTTCTGTTTGTTTTTCTCCTGCTACTTTACCTTTTTATTACAGTGCTGAGGTGGGTGGGGATGGGGGTGGGGGGATCCTCAACCAAGAACATAGAAGGGTAGAGAGAAATTTATTTAACCTCCTTTAAACATGCAATAATATTTTAAAATACCTTCATCCATTACTGTTCAGAACAATTTTGACTTTTAATTTTTATATCCTGAGTTCTCTCACCTTGTGGGCACAATATAAGAAGAGGTTGGAAAAGGAACATACAAATGTAACAAAAATTTTTTAAAAGGTATTCTATGATTGGTTAATAATTTCTTGTGAGTTTAAAGAAAATTGATTAATCCAGACAATTTACCCACAAGCAAAATGAAGAAATTGAACTAGATGATTTCTAAGACTCTTTCCCATTTTAATACTATTTGAATCAATTTAATCTTATTTTATGAAAGTTTTCCTAGTTTTCAACACTAAATATCACCCATCATATCCATCATGAAAATGCCCAGGGCTTCATGATATGTACCCTTAGAAAAGGAAACTAACATGAACTTTACAATTTCCTATAATGATCCCTCTAAAACCAGCCTATGTTTCATTACCGGTATAGTTGTGGGTTTGCAGTTATGATCTTACTCTTTTTTGAGATCCTAAAGAATTTGGGAGAAATCAAAGTTAATCAATCCATCAAAGATTAGTATGACAGTCATCTACAAGTTACGATTCCTTTTTATACTTCAAAGTTCCTTTCCCACCCTCAGGAATACACTATAATTTCAATGACATAGTCTTTATAAACAGAACACAGAAATGAATGGGACTTGGGGAATGGATAAGAATTGGTCTTTGCAAAATAAGAGGCTCTCAAGTTGCACATTCTTATGATAATCTGCACTCAGTGAATACCATTGTGGGACTCTAGCATCCTGCAGCAGGATTTCTTCGGCTAATGTAACTTAAGAATGGAATGGTATCTCATCCCCATGGTACAAGGATAAAGAATAGAGTGAACAATGTCAAAATCATCACAACCTCCTTCAGTTTTCCCCACTGTACTCAAGTCTTCAACTTTACTTTATCCCCATTAATCCCCTCACTGCCAAAAGATGGCCCCATCTCATAATGTTGCTATAATAACATTTCCTGATTGTATTTCCTCAGCTTCCTCCCTTTTTCCTACCTGAAAATCTCTATCATCACTCATTCATTCTATTTTCTACATTATGTAGAGGAAGCTGTTAAAGCTTAACAGACAGCTCTGCTTGGGTCTATTACTTACTAGCTAAGCAAACTTGTGCAATTTATTTAATCTCTGATCCTCAGTTTCCTTAAAATGGGAATAACAATATTTCTCCCACAGGATGTGGGAGAGCTGTAAAGATTGAAGATATAGTATATTTCTCTATATAAGTGTGCTTAGTAGATTGGCTCTAGTTGGCACATCATAGGTACTCATAAATGGTTATTGCAAAGTGTCTTTCGTCCCTGGCAAGGCTAATCTCTTCCATTTTTAAATGTCCTCCACTCCTGCTGGGCTTTTAAATGACTAAAGCAGGGTTCCTCTTGGGCTTACAAACAAGTTTAAATCTACCTTTTTTAGTGTATGACTTTGTGAGTTTTGACAAATGTATACAGTTATGAAACTACCATTGTAATAAAAATAAAGTTCAATTACCCTCTAAAATCCTCTGTGTCCTCCCCTCATCCTCAGATGAGGGCAATCACTGCTCTGTTTTCTGTCCCTACAGTTTTGCCTTTGCATATATGTCATATAACCTAACTTCTTTCATTTAACATAATACATTTGAGATCCATCCATGTCTCAGCGTGTATCAGTCATTTGTGCCTCTTAAGTTTTATTCCACTGAATCAATACGCTCAGTGTATTCTCTAGTCGTATGTGTTCTCCATTCTATAGTTGAAAGGGATTTGACTTATTTCCAGGTCTTGGCAATTATAAATAGACCAAAGTTGAGTTTTAAGCTGCCTTTGTTGTTCAAATTATTTTTCATTTTTATATTCAACTATTTGAGATTGAGAAGCAGTCACCTCTTCTATCCCTACAAATCTATAAATTCATAGATTCTATTATAGTCCCCTTCATTTCTGCTTGCAAAGTGGCAATTTCTATCTGAACTAACTTTCTTGTAATATCTTGCCAGACTCAGGTTATGTCAACCAAAGCTTGCCACTATCGTTCTATTTTCTAATCTTTTCCCCCAGGACAAAAAGTTCATTAGATATATAATCAGTCATCCACATCCTTGTGAGCAACAGTTTTATGAGACATTTTGCTACTGCAGAGCATGGAGAAATATTCCAACTCCAGTAATAATTTTCTTCCCATCTGCTTGCCGGCCTCCATGCCAATGCAAGGAATTTGGGGTTTTATTAAAGTTTCTCCAAAATTCTAGATAACAATTTTTTACATTAATCAGTTTATGCTGTGGTGGCAAGCTCATCTGTCCGAGGCAGGCAAGTAGGGGACGTTCTGCTCATATGCCACTCAAAGAGCCAGTCTTACAGAGGTGTTATCTCAAGATGCACTCCAGTTATCACCGGAACAGCAGGAAAGGAAATGGTGAATTGCACATCCAATGCCTAGAACAGACACACATTACTTCCGCTTGGAAATGACACCTGCTAATTATGTTTACATCTCATTGGCCAAAACAAGTCACAAGGCCACATCTAACTTCAAAGATGGTGATGAAATTCTGTCCTATTATGTGCCCCAAAATAGAGAGCTGAAAGTATATGAAGGACAGTACTAATGGCTATAACAGGGTCTAACTTTCCCCCTAGCATTTAGCCAATTTTTCTGACACCATTTATTAAAGATTATATCCTTTGCCCAGCAAATTTACATGCTTTCTTTATTATGTACTAAATTCTCATATGTAATAATTCTGTTACTGGACTCTATTCCATTTAGCTCCTTTGTGCTTCCTGTCACTGTACCTCAAGTACCATAGCTATTCAAAACCTCTTAATAGTGGTAGGGCAGGTTCTTCTTCACTATTCTTCTACTTCTATTTCAAAACTTTTACCTGTTATTTACACATATTTATTCTTTATAAGACTTATTTTTTTATCAATCCTAAATACACGAGTGACATATGAATGAAAGTAATCCAACAGTAAAGAAATACATATAAATAAAGCTTCAATGTTCCCTTCAAATCCCTTTCCATTCTCATTCTCATAAGAGGTAATCTTTGATCTATATTCTGCCAGGTTTTGGGTTTTTTTTATACATGTACATGCGTATTTTGTAGATTTACAGTATATTGATTTGTGTGATCAATATTGTTTAACATAAATAGGATTATACTATTCATATTGTTCTACTTTTTAAATTTTAATTTGGTTGTGGACAGGGAACATGATTTCAAGACTTTGAAATTTGTTAAGATTTGTTTTATGACTCAACATGATTTATCTTAGTGCATGTTCCACGTGCTCTTCAGAGAAATGTGTATTCTATAGTTACTGGATATAGTGTTTTGTAAATGTAACTTACATCAAGTTGATTGATAGCCTTATTCAAGTCTTCTGTGATGATCTATATTGATATTTGATCTACTTATTGTATCAATTATTCAGAGAAGTTTTAAAATCTCCAACTTCAGGGATTTAACTGTTTCTCCCTTTAATTTGCCCATTTTTGCATGATATATATATTTTTAAAGATTTTATTTTTAAGTAATCTCTACACTCAGTGTGGGACTTGAACTGACAAGCCTGAGATCAAGAGTCATATGCTCTACCGACTGAGCCAGTCAGTTGTCCCTTGCTTGGTGTATTTTAAAATATTATTATTAAGTATATTCACTTTAAGATTGTTAAGACTCTTCACAATGAATTGACTCTTTCATGATTATAAAATACCCTTTTTATGTCTGATGATGCTCCTTGTCTTGAGGTCAGTGTCGTCTGGCACTGATATAGCATACCAGCTTTCATATGCTTAGTGTTTGCATGGTATATCTTTTCCATCTTTCGTGTTCTGTCTTTATCATTATATGCACACTGAATCTCTTGTAGCCTGCAAATAGTTGGGGTTCTCTTTTTCATGCAGTCTGATAAACTCTGAATTCAACTTATCAATATAATTGACACTGTCTCCATCATGGTATTTACTCTATTTGCTCTTTGTTTCTTTGTTCTTCCTTTCTGTCTCTCTTTGGGTTAATAAAATTTTTATAGCCCATATTATCTTTTCTATCAGCTGTTTAGCTAATACAGCTCTGTGGAAGGGTTTTGTTTTGTTTATTTGTTTGTTTTTGGTTTATTTTGGTTTTAGGTTTTTGTCATGTTTCCTCTAGAGGCTACATACAATATTCATCCTTAATTACTCAAAGTCTTCTTGAATTATTATTATGTCACTTCACAGATTATGTAAGAAACAGTGGTAAAATTCAATTTGTACCGCTCCTGCCTTTTCCAACACTGTGTCATATATTTACTTCTACATGTGTTATATGTATTTTTTCCTTCAATTAAAAAATGTATTTTTTTTACTTTTGTTTTAAGTGATTTATGATTTAAAGAATTTAAGAGAATGAATAAGAGATAATATCTTATATTTACCTATGTATATTATATTTCCAGCATTCTTTATTCCTTCTTTTATATCTGAATCCCCATTGGCTATCAATTTTCTCAGCCTGAAGACATCCCTTTAGCATTTCTTGTACAATGGCATATTCTGCCGGCAACAGGTTCTCTCAGCTTCCATTTCTCTGGAAAGCATATTATTTTTTCCTTCATTTTCAAAAGATATTTTTCCTGGATCTAAAATTCTAGGTGAAACTTCCACTTACAGCCATGAGGGAAGAAGATGGTCCAGGATTACCTCTTGCTGTCAACTAGAAAATGGAAAAATTATGGAAAACAAGTATTTCAATAGGTAGCACAGGACTGTGACCCCTAAGAAAAGGAAAACAAATGAGATGAATCCAATCGTCACTTTGGCTAACTGACTGGAAGTTCTTGCTAGGTTTTGGCCCAGGGAAGGCAAACCCCAAAAGAGTCCAACACTCTCACTGAACTGAAGAAACAGATTGGAGACCAATACAGCTAGAATTTTCAGAATTCAAAATAAGGATATTCACAGAGAAATATTTGTCAATCTACATGGGGTCCCCTTCTCCAAGGTTCAAACCCCCTTGAGTTTCTGTCTGATTTTGGTTGCCTTTGAACAATCTTATTTCAAATGTTTTCCCCAGATTTATAATTGTTATCAGCAAGAGGATGAGTGTGATGCTCCTTAGTTAATAGATTCCAGAACTTCAATGGCTTTGTTTGTTCACCTACAATATGTCTTAGAGATTTTTTTCATCAATGTCACATATCACATCTCATTCTTTTTAGTGTCTGTATAGCATTCCATAACACAAACATAGCACAATTTATTTAACCATTCTTCATAGAAAGACAATTAAGTAACTATAGGTGTTTGCTATTAACAATAATGTTATGATAAATAGACTTACAAATGTATCTTTTGCACTTGTTCTAACAATTTTATAAGTTAAATTCTCGGAAGTGGAATTGCTGTGTCAAAAGGCCTAAACATTAAAAATTTTTTTTTTTTTAAAGATTTTATTTATTTATTTGAGAGAGAGAGAATGAGAGAGAGCACGAGAGGGAAGAGGGTCAGGGGGAGAAGCAGACTCCCTGCTGAGCAGGGAGCCCGATGCGGGACTCGATCCTGGGACTCCAGGATCATGACCTGAGCCGAAGGCAGTAGCTTAACCAACTGAGCCACCCAGGCGCCCCTAAACATTAAAAATTTTTATAGATACTTAGGAATAGGCTTTACCAAATTAAACTTTACAATATATATTTTCCTGTTTCGTTTACTCCTCGAGAATAACTTGAGAATCAACTTATCATATTCTACTTTAAATACCATTAGAATGTAAATTTAGATTATTTCCTTATTTTATTTATTTGTATGTTTTACCCTTATCTTAGTTTTCTCTTATATTTTTAGCCCATTAGAATTTCTGTTGTTGGTGGTGCCGTTAGTGGTTAATTCTACTATTAATGAACATGGTCTTATATTTCCAGTATAAATTAATAAAACACTAATTAGGTATGTTTTGAAAAACACAGAAGAAAATGTTTTTAAGGGAAGGGATAAAGCATTCGTTTTCTTACTTCTTAGGACATCTTCCAATCTTTTTTCATATGCACAGGTTTTGGTTTTAAACAATTTGATCATATTGTGTATAAAACATTGTAAGATACTTTTCCACTTAACATTATATGAAAAGCATTTCCTCCCTTGTTAAATACTCAGATGCTTTTCAATTTTGATTATTTTAAATAGCACTGTAGTGATTTTGTACTAATTGTTTATAATAATTTCCCACAAATGGAAGTATTTGGTCAAAATTTATTGATACCTACTTAGTAAATATTGCTAAATTGTTTTCCAATATTTTTAATAGTTTGCACTCATATTATTAAATTATCTATTCCATTACAACCTTGACAATGATTTTTTAAATCTCTGCTAATTTCATAGGCAAAATAAATGTCTTCTCATTTTTCCAATTTATAGTCATTAATTATAAAATTAGACATTGTTTTATAGGCGTATTAATTAGTTAATTTTCTTCTATTGAAAATTATTAATGTCTTTCAATCAGTTATTTTTGATCCTTACCAGTACTACTACATCTACTACATACAATCTACTAAATCCTGATCACTGTCCCTCATTTATTAAAGGTTTTGTAAAATTGCTCAAACTTTCTTAAGTTCTGCAATTATTCTGGTTATCTATCAACGTCTATCTAATACCTTTGCCTCTCATTTTATTGACTTTCTCACTTTCAGTGACTTCCATCCCCACTTCATGTTTGCCACACTCTCCTGCCTCACTTGTCATGGCAAATGCTTCATAAAGTCATAAATCACAATTTTTTCTGACCTTAACCTCTCCCATCCTGTCAACTTTCCTACTTCATTATTACCATAATACTCTGTATTCATCTAATTTCTACATACTTATGAATCATCAACATTTTCTCTGTCCATCAAAATCTATCTGTAATCTATCTGTAAAACATCCCTTATCTTCAGATCCACATCAACTCCATGAAATAGTTCCATAATCATCTTGTAGACCCCATCTCTCTGGCACATTTGTCTTCTATTATATATTTTCTTTAAAACACTCAATCCAGTTCAATTCACCTATCTTCCTTCTCTCTTAAGTTTTGCTTGATGAGCACTGCTGATCATTGGCACCATTACAAATTCAAGATCTTTTCCTTAGCTGGGCTTTCAGGGTTCCTCAGGAATCCTGCATATTTCCTCTAGTTACTTCCACTTCCTCCAGTTGCCAACAGTTACTACTGTAACCTTTCTTCACTTTTCTTCAAACTACCGAAATACCTCTTCTAACGCCACTTTTAGAACATGGTCTCAATAAAAATTACCTCATGGAAAACAGCAGCCAGATCTTCCTCAACTTCTGCCACTCCATTTTTATTTTACATTCCCCCTTCTTTTTTTTCCTCCTTCCCTGACACAATTAGAAAGCAATTCTTTCTCCCAACTAAAGTTAATGACCTCCATCCTTGCTTTTCTACTTTCTCTGCTCCATTAATCATGCCAACTCTCTCCTGTATTTTCAGTATCTCCAGTGATCAAGAATTTTGTCCGAATTTAACTTTACTCAGGTTTCTCTCATATTAAAAAGAGATAGATAGGGGAAAGAAAGAGAGAAGGAAGAAGAGAAGAAAAGGAAGGCATTCAAGAGGGCAGGAGGGAGAAAGAGAACTTCATCCAGGAACTCCACTAGCTAAAATGCTTGGCAGAAAAAAGGTTGTGATAAATATTTGTGGAATAGGTGTTGAAAAGCATTAAGTTTCAGTGTGATAAAACTGTTCATGAGCTTCACAGTGTCAAGAAAGAAAACTATACTATCCTTCTAGAACTGTAGAGATCAATCAAAATAATACCTTAAATGACATACCTAACCCCTACCAATTTTGTGTGATAGCAAAATCACATACAAACGTAAAGTGGTATGCATGTGTATGTTTCCTAATCACATAATATAATGAAAAATAGGTTTTTTGGCAGGAAAAAAAGGAGAGCAATATCCCTTATTTGAATTTTAAAGAATTCCAATATATAGATTAGTTTTACTCTCTTATTAACCTTATAATCATATTATCTGTGTGATTTTTTTTTCAGGTTTCACTGGTTTAGGTTAGAAATTTTGTACCTCACAAACCCTAACAGTCTTTCACTGTGTGGCAACTTTAAGGGAAATAATTTGCATTTAAAAATACTGTCATTAGTACATGTCAAAATAGCATTTCTTCTAAAATCTATCATTTTAATTACTTGGTTTTACTGATTACTTAAAAGAGTTTAAGAATTTTATTCTCAAATTCTGTAAGTGCTCAAAGTAAATATATTTTAGATTAATTTTAATATTAGAAAGAAAAACTCTAAGCTCACAGTACATATGAATTCTTAAAAGACTTCATACTACCTATAAGAACAGATTCCTTAAAAAATTCCAGACACTAAGACCTGAAATTCATTATTTCATGCACCAGATGTCACTGTTTCTCCATGCTAGTAAAATGGACCAACAAATTTTGGCAGTTAAAAATACCCAACTTACTTTAGATTTCTATTCTTAAGTGTATACCAACAGAAATGTGTAAGTGTATAAACCAAAAAATAAGATCACAAATGTTCATAGTGGCATTATTAACATTTCAAACGAGAAACTACCCAAATGCCAATCAAGAGTGGAATGGATAAATGCATTGGGGAGATAAACACACACACACACACACAACACACACACACACACACACACAATGGAATACTATACAGCAATGAGAATAAAAAACTACAACCACACACAACAAATCTCAAAAACATGTTGAGGAGGAGTCAGATAAAGAAAGAGTCTATACTGTAAGATTCTATATATCTTATTAAATTCAAAAACATTCAAAACTAATCTATGATTTAGAAGTCAGATTAGCAGTTACCTTTAGGGAAAATTGTGACTGGAAGAGGACAAGGGGTAGTTCCTGGGGGGTGCTGGTAACATTCTGTCTCTTGACTTAGATGGTGGTCATAGGGGTTTACTGAGTTTGTGAAAATTTTTTGAGCTATAATTTTATGATTTATATGATTTTATTTATATGTGTTAAATTTCATTTCAAAGTTCAATAAAATATTCAAGCATAAAGAATTAATTGAAACTAGTTAATAAGTTAATAACCCCCTGAAAATCTACTCAGAATATAATTCAAATTTAATTATTACATATGTTGAGTAAAACTTAAGAATTCCCAAGCTTTTCACTCCAACTGATTTCAAATCCCTAAATACCTTGGTTCTACTCCCATGGCTGCTTCCTCCTGTAATTCAAGAGAAATTCCTTTACCATGGATTCCTATTTCATCCTGCTGTGTATCCAAGGAATACACCTTCATTGATCAGCTCCATTCTTCATTATCTCAACAATTTCCTCTATATTGACCCTTTCCCCATAGCATGTAAACCTGTTTAAGTTTCTTCCATCTTCAAAACCAAAAAAATCCTGCTTCTTAACTTCCTATAGCTAGTATACCTACTATCAGTGTAGAAAAATACTTACTCTCTACCCTCTTATATTCAGTGTTTGGGGGCTGCAAATTAAACTGACAAAAGACAGATTAGCAAGAGAAAAACTTTTTTTTCCCCTTTCCTTAGGCTTTCTTGGCTCCATATCCTCATCTCCTAAGCACATCTCCTATGGCAACACATAACGTCATGGAAATTGTTCTCCCTAAGTTCACAAGAATTCTTGATATTGCAAGTAATTAGCCTTTGTGTTATCCCCTAAGGCATTTCACACTACTGATAATTATTTCTTGAATAGAGCTAAGCTGTCTGGAACATTGAAGTCCTCACCTAATACGGAATGGGGGAGAAATTTTAGTCTTTTTAATAAGTTAAGCTATATTCTTAGGCCTCGTCTTCTTCAGGTAAAAAAGTCCTGGTTTCTCAGATATCTATTGCTATTCCAGAAATCTCTCCAAGATGATATCTAGGTACAGAGTAGGGAGTTCCTTATTGTTTCTTCTTGGCAGTGAGGATAAATGGAGCTCCTTTAATCCCTTTGTGTTATTTTGGCACTATCTCTTCTTCTGAGAATATTTCTTGTCTGTCTGATTACTACTCCCCTAACAGCATTTGTGGTTGAAATCTACAGGGTATAAATCAGTGGGTAACTGGGTAATGGGTATTAAGGAGGGCACGTGTGGTGATGAGCACTGGGTGTTATATGCAACTAATGAATTGTTGAACACTACACCAAAAACTAATGAAGGAGTATATGCTGGATAATTGAACATAATAATAATAAAAATAGAAAAAGAAAACAATATCAGCAGTTTTCCATGAAGATAGTACTACCATCTAGAGGATGTTTTGGAAATATGCAGGGGAGGGGGAGAATTAGTGTTGTTTGCAACATTGATCAGTAGATGATACTGGTATTCATTGAGTGGAAAAGGGCTGTTAGAAGTTCTGCAAAACCAAAAATGTCCCACATCCCATTAGACCCTATAATGTCCCACCAAATACTTCCACAAATAGAAAAATCTCTTTTAACAATCTAACCTGAAACCCGACTTCATTTTATATATTGAAAAATATATTTCTTGCAAGTTTAACATACACTGAATTTTCCAACAAAGCAATTACATTGAGAGAAAACTTTGCTAAGAGTGTTCACAAATGACATTACTGGTTATAATCCTTGATTTGGCATTAAAACATGTTTCATCAGTCCATATTTGTAGTTACAGCATTGACAATGATTGTACATACAGGTGCAAACATTTGTACATTTTATTATATATTCTAGTACTTAAAGGATGGGACATTTACATATTGAAGTACATACTATTTTGTGAATTGTATTCCTTTCATTCCTCCTTTATATTACACTAAATATATTGATTTTTATTATTGTGTAGACAGGTTATATTAACTATAAATTTAACTTTTGCATTATAAAGGGAGTAGTACAAAATATTTATTTGAAAAAGGACCCATTGGATGTAAGTTGAGAACCATTTGTATAATTTATAGAGCAGCCACTTTCTGCTTGGTGAGGGCCGGGTGATGCTCCCTGGCTGACCACTTCTATCTTCAGGTTTCACAAATAATCCATAATGATGGCCAAAGGGCTAAGTAGATACTTACTTACTCATAAATTCTCATTTTGAAGCTGATTAGTTTCTTTAGCACCCCCAATTACCTTGGCCTGTCCAGTGCCTGAGGTGTGTCCTAAGGGAATATTTGCAATAACTCCAGTCATTTTTATCCTTTGCTGTTTGTCTTGCCTACCACCAACAATCATGCTTTTATAGAGACTCTGCTCAGTCTAACTTGGGTTTTTAAATTGTCCAACCATTAAGAAAAGGAGACAAGTTTTCCATGGATAAATAGATAAAATTGTTCTTATGGTGGTAGGTGTGTGACAGTAATTCTCTGTTCAAGGCACAGGTCTAAAACTTCGATGTATTTTCTTAGTTTATCCCCACTATGAGGGAAATACAAATTATCAACTTCATTTTACATATGAGGAAAGTTAGACACTGAGAAGTTAGGTAACTTGCACAGGATCACGGAAATTTTTTTTTTTTTTTTTTTTTTTTAATGAAAGAGCATTGGGAATGTGAATTCCTAGCATCCCACTTATGTCTGGGGAAATTCTTACTATGAAAGTCAACATTATGTAGACATCTAACACAAACAATAAATTGGGGTAGAATTAGACTACCTCAGTTATGGTTCAGTATCAAATGCGGCAAAGTCTACTGTCACATTAAATGGGAGCATAAGATGTGCTTGGCGTTTTTAAATCCAGTTTCTGTTTTTCTTGTTGATTTTTTTTTCTTTGAGAATTTCTGTTTAACAGTCAGGATGACAGGATGTCTCACAGTATATGCATCCATTTCCAGATGCAAAGAATCTGAGCAGAGGCACTTCAGTAGCCCTGAGAATGGCTTCAGAAAGTCTTTTTTTCTTTCATCTCCAGATGGGCATCCAGAAAAGAGGTTAGTAGTAAACTACAGCCTAAACCACACAGAGTGACTATTCAATTAACTACCTTCATCATTAAGATCCTTGAAAACTTATACCACTGTCAGACAACCATTTTTTCTCAGTATTACCCCCTTTTTTTAATCCAAAACTACCTTAAATAAATTTTCTACATGAGAGGATAATCTTGATGCTATAGTTTCAGGCAAAGACACACCAACTTATTTATCACAAGATTTTCTAGTGAGAGAATATCATCTGAACAAATCTGAATTGTGCACTATGTTTTAATATACACAAAAGGAATGAAGAGGTAGAATCTTTTTTAATTTTTCACTCTGTTGTGAAGTTGGGCTATTTCCACATGTTTTGTAGCACTCAATATTTTGGCTCTATTTTGTCCTAAAATTGTTTGTCTGAGCTATAATTTAAGTGGAGTTTTATATAAAATAACCATGGGCCTCAGAAGGACTGGGGAAGAAAAAAAAAACGGTTTAAAATGGAATAAAAAGAACACACTTGCACCCCTTTCTCCTCCCTCTCCTCTTCACCATCTTTTATCAACCCTTCTCTCCCTTTATTAGCAGGTAAAATAAACCATACATACATTTTAAGCACTAACTGTATTTACTTTCAAATGTTTTATTATTACTTCTATTGGTTTGTTTTTGTTGGTTAATTGAAGTGTTTTCTCTTTATGAACATTCTCTGGTGACCTTGGAATGAGATAGAACACATCCTAAAATTTCCCATTTAAACTAATGGAAAATTGGTTTACTTTAAGAGCTTTTGTGTGAGTTTTCAGGAAAAAATCAAATTGTTTAGTAAAGGACAGATGTATTTATCCTTGACTTCTGACCACTAACTCAGATTGCTTCTCTTCTACCCTTCCAGGGCCATGTCTACTGGAGTTCCCATTGTACAATATAAATCATAGGGAGATGCTACCGATGTGACCTGAACTAAGCTAGTAGTCAATCTTTTGTTCCCACATAAAATGAAAAGAAGCCTCCCTGTAAATATGACCCTTGAGTTGAAAATTTTCTCTCTTGTTCTCAAACAATCTCAGTCAGGAATTTGGGGCGATATCTTGTATGTTATAATTATCAGGAATTCGATACATTAAGGAAAGAATATATGAGGACATTTAGGACTGATTAATACTGCCACTGATAAATCTCCTGTATTTGTTAATAAAAGTGAAGAGTACAAAATATTCTAAGAGTTACAAAAGCTGAAAACACAAAAGCTTGGCAAATTTCCCCTCTGTGACTTAATTTTTTTCTTTTATCTCCATCTACTACTTGCCTCCTCATCCCCATTTTGAAATTAAAATATCAAGGGAAAATTAATAAGTAGTATTATACCACTGTATATGTGCATAAAATCGTGAAAACACTATTAGATTAAACATTCTACTAAACAATCTAAACAATGTTAGATTAAACATTCTCAGGTTTATACAAAGTAAAATTCTTAAAAAATTTCTTTTTTTTTTTAAAAGATTTTATTTATTTATTTGACAGAAAGAAGGAACACAAGCAGGGGGGAGTGGAAGAGGGAGAAGCAGGCTTTCCGCGGAGCAGGGAGCCCAATGCGGGGCTCAATCCCAGAACCCTGGGATCATGACCTGAGCCGAAGACAGACACTTAACGACTGAGCCACCCCTGTGCCCGAAATTCTTAAAAATTTCTTTCTGTACAATTATATTAACTTTTCAACTAAATATTACTTCACTATGACTTAATTTTTCTTTAAACTTAGGCACTGTCCCTACATCATGAAAAGCTAAATGATTATATTTTGTGTGAGGAAAACATTGCCTTTTATATTTGTTCAACTGCAGTTTAACAAAGAACTTCCCAAATCCCATTTGTCACCCTATTCTTCCTTGTGTAACTCGTCTATTCTCCTAACTTTGATGATAGTGTATTAGATTAAACTGCAAAACTAGTCTTTTCTGCCCCCCCACCAAATTAAAAAAAATTGATAGATGTAGTATGAACTCATGTGAATGCAATGGCTACAATTACTCATTGTGTCTCATTTCACCACCATCAACAAAGTTACTGAACATCTGCAGAGCACCTGGCACAGTGCTAAGCACTGAGTATTAAGAGAGGAACAAAAAAGAGAGAAACTGCCTTAACGATCTTAAATCTAGTGGGAGAGAGATGATAACCCAGTAAACAAATAAGTATACAATTACAAATGATGATAGTGTTATGAAGCAGACAGGATATAGGAAGAGATGATGATAGTGGTGGTCAAGGAATTACCCTCAGTCTAAGACCTAAAAGTCGGGGAGTAGTTCACCATGTTTATAAAGTGGGGTGAAGGAACAACATTGCAATCAGAGAAAACAGCATGTCAAAAGACACTCAGAAAGGAGAAAGCTGAATATGTTCATAGAACTAATTAAGCTTCTCCTTTACCTCCTCTCACCAATATGACCCGGGAGATTTGGAATATATGAACCCTGCTATTGGAGATTTGCCTGAGAATTCTTTATCACAAGTAAAAATCAAGGTAACTATGTCCCTCATGTATTCTGAATCTTTGTGATTCATATGTCCCATCATGAATCTTGAATACTTTTCTCTCATTCCTAATATCTCTATTTTACTCTACCTCCCCCCTGCCCCACCAAGGCTCAAGACAAGTCTTTGGCATACATGTCCATCATTCCTTCCTTCCTTCATTCATTCCATCAGTCAGTCATATATTTATTTATTGTGCATGTATTCTGTGTCAGTTCCTTTTTTAGGCATTGGAGATATAGCAGGAAACAAAACAGACAAATTCCCTAATCTCATGGAAACTAATAAAATAATATTCAGTGAAATGAACAAAATAAAATAGAATAGTGCTTGTCAATGTTTAATAAAGCATCTCTTATCATAATTACTTTGTTGCTATATTTGTTTGATGCCCAGATGTAATAAAGTTAATATTCATTTCAATGTGTATAAGTACTTATACATATGTATAAGTAGACCCAAATATTTGAGACTGGACATATTTTTTTACTTTACCCATGTGTGAGATCAGGTTTTTCTTCATCTTGCATCTGAGCAGTGGCACTTTTCTTGGTAACTGAAAGTCTGCTCCCTCAAAGTGACTCTGGATTGAGTGCTTGCAAGGTCTTTCTCTGCTCCTCACCTCTCTGTGTGGCAACCAGCTCTGCAGGTCCTAGTGTTGCCCCTGTGGGCCAACACACTCCCTGTTTATAAATGTATCCTGCACTGCTAGGTTGGTCCACTCTTGGTAGCGCTATTTGGTCCTATTGCTTGAGATTCAAATTTCCCTCTCTTTCCATGTGTCCCCCCAACCCCCAGCCTGCTTTTTTAAAAAATTTAGGCAAAGGTGAATGCTTATAGATCAGATAATTTCACTCACGCTTCTCATCTTAACACTCAAGCACCATTCAAAATGTAGATTCTTCTGGTGTATTACTCTGTTCTCTCACCTGAAGATTTATACTACCCATCCCAACCTCTCTTCCATTTTCTTATTGTTGATTATCAACCAAAACCTTTCACTTTGCTCCCTGGAGTCTTATTTCATTGTCAACTATTTTTTTCTGTATATTCAGGCTCTTCAGAGAAAGTTCTCTTCATCTCCTTGCTCTAAAGTAGTGCCTCAAAGATGATTTCAGGCTATTCATTGGATAAATATTTCAATTTTAATAATTATATTTTTAATGTGTATTAGAAAAATATACATCAGAGTCATCTTTGCACACATGTTATTGCTTAGGTCAAAATTAAAGGAAGCCCTTTGATTTAAAAAAGAGAGAGAGAGGGAGATGGTGAGTTGATTTAAAGAAAAATATTGAAAAAAACAATGATTTATATGGGAAGTAGAGATGGCAAAAATCCCAAATGACTGCAGCTTAAAAAGTGCTACCTTAATTTTCCATTAAAAACTTCCATTTCAGGGCGCCTGGGTGGCTCAGTTGGTTAAGCCACTGCCTTCGGCTCAGGTCATGATCCTGGAGTCCCGGGATCGAGTCCCACATCGGGCTCCCTGCTCAGCGGGGAGTCTGCTTCTCCCTCTGACCCTCTTCCCTCTTGTGCTCTCTATCTCTCATTCTCTCTCTCAAATAAATAAATAAAATCTTAAAGAAAACTTCTGTTTCAGTGTCACTTTCTCCAGTGTATACGGTACTTCCTCTTATATCCCCAGGCAACATAAGGCCAGGAAATGTCAGTTGCATTCTCTCATTATGTTTTCCAGATCTTGACTTTGTTTGACTTCATCTGGAAACTGTCCTCCTTTGAAGCTCACAACTTCAAACTGTAACACTCTACAAAGCCCCATCTTTTCTCTGTGGACTATTGTCCTTCAGATCCATCTCTTATAGACATAAATATCTTGAGCAATCAGCTCACAGACTTATACTCTTGCAGTTAATCTGTGTATATGTGTATGTGTATTATTAATAAAAGTAATATATCCCCATTTGTTAAAATTTGGAAAATACAGAAATTAATGCTGTTTATCAGCATTGTTAGTGTTTTTAAAATATTGCTCATATTTTGTTAGTGTTTTTTAAATATTGCTCATAGTTTGTCATATTTTCTTCAGATTATTACTGATATTACTTTGTTCATACTTAATCACTTAACAGTACATCTTAAAGAGTTTTTATGTTATTAAGGTTGTCTGTCTTTATAGTATAATATGACTAATCCTTAATGGCCTAGTATAAATAAGTGCCATCATTTAATCATCCCCCTATTGCTGGACACTTAAATAGTAATAAACTTTTATTATTATATAATTTTTGCAGTGAACATCTTTGTACCAGTTTGAATTACTTCATTGGGCTAGATTCCCTGAAGAGGAGCTTCTATGCCAAAGGTCATAAGGGTCATGAAATAATTTGAAGTGTAACAGGGTAAACTGAGGACTCCCTAGGGGCATTCATAAAGAACAAAGAAAATGGCTAACCACCCTGCCTCTGGTGCTTTTGTTGTCTAAGACTATTCCACCAGCCAGCAGCCTTTTATTATGCTGAGCGTGCTTGGTGAACTTAATAGACTTTTTGAGGAACCCAGAGTTAAGGAGACCTAGGGAAGAGTGAAGCAAAAGTAGAAGAGGAGAGAGATGATGAGAGTAACCAAGAGTAGTGAAACTTTGTGAGAATGAACAGGGATGGTGAAAGGAGATATAATGGGATTTAGGAAAAACTCTTTTTATATGGAGCCTACACTCTCTTTCACAAAAAGCTTGTAATGTTTGTTCACACTCTATCTTCAAGAAGTTCAGATAGGTCACATGGAAATTTACAGAAGCTGGTACACAAAGGCTTGTAAATGCCAACTTCAAAAGAATATCTGCAAAGCTTGCATGCTATGAATCTATAAAGTAGGTATCTGGGTTAAGGCTGTAAGCCTCTAGAACACAAAAAGCCATAAAAGAGGCTTTTAGCTGCTGTCTGGTGGTTTTGAATTGGGAGGTGCGGGTGGGAGTGAGACTTATGGAGAAGCCTGGAATGATATTCTCTAAGTTTACATTTTAAAAACTCGCTACAAACATATGCAATTTTTGATGGCATCACTACCCACTCCTCACCCCCACCCCCACTAAAAAAGGATTTGATAAAAGCTGATGGGGCAGTTTCAATCTACCATTTTGTTTAAGATCAGGGACTAAAGAACCAGACTACCTGGGTTCAAACCCAAAATCCAAAACAAGGAAAGGACAAAAGTAAATTTAAAAGTTTGCCAAAACAAGGAAAAAGTGAATAGGAGAGACTGCCTAGGAGAGAAGCTAGTTTTAAATTCAGAATCATGTAAATGTCATACATATTTTTTGAAAAAATAATGAATCAAAGAATGGCAGAAAAAAACATGCCCAACATTTGAAAACAAATCGAAACAAATCAACCTAAGTGTGTATCTGGTTGATACCATAACTCTATGAACAAGAATTATTCCAAATAACTTTAAAACGTTATTTTGCCTCTGTATCACTAGTGGATATATCCTAAGGAAAACAAACAAACAAAACAAAAAAAATACTGAAATTGTTTTCAGTAGTCTTCTTAGTATGTTGGTATCATTATTTTGATACTTGGCATATTGGCACTATTAATTGAAACTATTATATACATTATGTACACATAATGGTAAAGCAAATGAGTAATTATATCATTAAGAAACAAGGTTTTTCAAAGCAACAGAAAAGAGATACAGATATAAAATTAAATATGTTTGTAAAATAAATAATAAACTTGTGCTTTATTTATTTTTTAAAAAATATTTATTTCCCTGCACCATTTATGAAAGATGGAGCAAAACCAGCAGTAAAAAGATAACGACTGTACTAGATCAAAAAATGTCTCTCATATATATAATAATATTTGTATATTATTATATATTATTTATATATATAAATCCTTAACTTCATAATTATATAAAAAAAGAAACTCATTGGGCAGCTTTGATGGTTGCTAAGACAGGAACTCAAATTAAAAAAAGAAAAAAAAACAAACATTTATTTATTCTGTCTTTTCTATTTAAGAATATTCCCCCCAAAAAATGATGGACGTTCTTCTTTCAGAAGAATAATAACTAGTAAATTCAGGAGGAATATTAGAATTGGAACATCACCATTTTGCAACTTATAAAAAATAATAAATGTTAAAGCTATTTAAGAATAGCTTTTTAAGATTTATGGGTTATTTTTTAAATGGATGGGTGACATTTGAGCCATCTTAACCTAAGTAAAAGTGGGACAATCATATCATGTTATTGATGAGATGAAATAGACAGTACACACCATATTGCCTCTCTATGGTTTCGTATTGATGAGAGAGAGAGAAGAAAAAAGCAACACTGATCTAATGAAGTCTGGATCTATTGCCAGATTACTGCAAAAACATGGGTGTGGAGGAACATGTTAATTAATACCCCACTGATATATATAATCAATCCAGTGAAAAATGTGAGAAATTCTGAAGTACCACATAATCTGGTAGCTTTAATGACAAATGGCATAAAAGAGGGTGAAAGAGTTGTCAGCATGCAATGCAGAGACGCTCACACTGCACACCCACTCTCAGAGGCCTCAACACATGTTTCGTTCCTAAGCCTCCTGGACCCCCATCTTCCAATCGTGCTCCTTCCAGACTTTCTGACCAAACAGCTGAACCCCTCACCACTGCCTACGGTTCCAGGTTACCCGTACAGTGGACCACTTCTGTCTCTACACAAAGTAAATGACCAGATGAACTGGCTGAGGTTCTGCCCATTGAGAGGACGTCCCTCTACCACTGTCTTTCAGGGCCATTCCTGAGTAGGGGATACAGTTTTAAAAAGTTTATTTTCAACTTGCAACCATATACAAAGACAATCCATTCATGAATCAAGTTTAAACTTTCTTCCTCCAACAGCTGGCAACGGAGAACCCCTCCCATGAGGCTGAAGGATAGCTATTAATGCAACCTTTGCAGCTAGCATGGGGCGCTGGTCCATTTGCACTTGCAGGTTACTTGTGTTCTCTGGACTATTTGCGCCTGAACCTTAATATATCACTTCCGTCTTACGACAGATTGCTGTCAGCCTTGCCTGATGTTACGACCTGATGGGTTTGACTCAAGATAGATCATTTTTATGACATGGTCATTTGATGTTCTTGGGTCAGAAGCTCAGTTTCTGAGTCCAGTAGTATGCCAGGTGCCACATAGCTTTTTCTTTTGGAAATGGCATATCCATCTTAGTCCTATTAAGAGAGAAATGACCGAGTAATTGGAACGGGAAAAGTTTAATACAAAGACTTGTCAACTATAAGGATTAGAATACTGAGGAATTGGTTAGTAAGAAGTATGAAAACTTAACAGAATATAGCAATAGCAAATATAGGAAGCATCCAGTAGAGCCTGGAGCTGAGATCAAGTACCTAGGGAAGAGTCTCACCACTCCACCCCAGAGATGAGATCCAGGCTTTACATCAGGAACTGAGAAGCGTTTAATATTTTGTCTTCCTTGTAAGCTAACAGATTAACCTGTCACAGATTGGTAGACACTGGAGAAAAACACCAGAGTCTGCAGTCAAAGACAGAGGACTTCATTACTCAAAGCACAGAGTAGGAAAATTCCTGACTGGAGGCAATTTACCACAAGCCCCTGCTCTACTCCCCAAGGAGGGATACTAGGGGAAGATGCTGGCCACTGGGTGATGATAGGCAATGGGCACTGAGGAAGCTGCAAGTGCTCCAGGATCCTGATGCTAGAGAAAGCCTCACGTGCTGTGGTAGCCCTGGGACGCTACAGGCACTGCGGGAACCCACCTACCAGGGATGATGGACCTAGGAAGCACACTCCTTTTGTCTTTGCAGTGTCTCTCCAGTGCCCTCAACTGACAAGTCTTCAGTGCCAGCTTCCAAAAGGAAGTTACTTAAAGGACTCCGTTCTATTTTAACAGAGCAGGCAAATTTAGAACTGAGAGTAAATAGATTGACAATCAAGATAACATGACCATGATCCAGAAGGTAGGGATCCACATGTCGACGCTGTTTTTCATGCTTACCGGAGATTCCACAGAGCATCTTTCTCTGCCACAGATAACTCTAATACCTTTGGATCTGCGGGGTTTTATGGTCCAAGTAGATCTACTTATACCATAGCCAGGATATGCTCTAAGGACATTTCTTGTTCTGAGTCTGAGTTTCAAAGCAAGTAGACTTCCACATCATCCAATAAATGGTTTGGGGTAATATTCCAGGTGCAGAATACACTGCTTCTAAAATACAAACGAATTTACCAAGCATTATACTTATTTCTTATTGGTAGGTGGTGCAATAACTTGCTCTTTACTTTGGAAGAGATGCCCCAGCATTGTGATGTCATAAATCTAGTGTACCGATGTTTTGTTTTGTGATATGTTCACATGATCCAGGTCCCTTCACTATACATGACAGAGGGCATGTGAATTAGCATGGGCTTGAGGCAAGACCACCAATGTATACTCTTGTCCATTCAATGAATGCATACTGCATCTGACCCTTTTTCCTGATGGGAATAGGGAACTCATTCCATGTGCTAGAGGATCTGTTAATCTACCCTAGAAAGGTACCACAGCTGGTGCAGCAGATGCAATTAGGACTACAACCAGACTAAATCTGAAGCAGTTCACTGCCATCTGCCATGACCCATCCAGTTTTTGCCATAGCCAACCTGGGAAAATTAAATGGGGGTATGATGAGAATTTCTTATTACAATAGCTTTTAGTTTAAGTTCAGTGAACCAATGTGTGGTTCAGCATTGACCAATTACCCTCAGCTGAGGGTAAGTAGTCTTATATGGCACCGGCCTCATTCTGCACTATCTTTAAGAATGGGGATGGGGGGCTCTATCATCCAATAGGGAGAATGGGTCAATTCAGCAAACCAAGAGATTTCAGGTGATCTGAACATTCAAAATTTTCAATCATATCTATCCAGACATTCCTACCACAAGTATCAGAGTTCCACTTCTCTATCAAAACGCTTATTTTGGCATAGGAGACTCACATAAATTGTGAATTCAGCTTTTCTGAAGTTTTAAAAATTAAGTCTTATGCTTGATTTTCAGCTTTGTCTGTGTCCAGCTGCAGATGAGTGGTTTTTTTATATGCTGTCAAGAAGGCTCCTTGATTCTCACAATTAGTTTTAAGTTGTTGATTAATAGGTCTGAACTTGACACTTTATTTTTCAATACATTAATATCTATCTTTTTTCAATATGTCAATGGCATTTAGCAATAGTCACCAATTCCACAGTGTTTTGAGCTGCCATTTATCCCATACCTCTAAAATTCCTGAGAGAGCATATCAGCTAGTGCATTTCCTTCGTCTTCCTCGTTAACCATAGGTAAAAGTGTTAGCAATCACATTGCTATAAAATACTCTATTTCCTATCCATCTTTGGGTCCTCTTTGCCACCTAACTGTAAGTGACCCAACCCCAGAACCCAGACTTAGAGTCTGCTTCCTAGCATAATTCCTGGTATTAACTATTTTAGTTCAGATTAGAAGCAGAGCCTAGAACAATGATTTATGTTCAAGTGATTTTTCAAAAAAAAGGAGGAGTGCCTACAGGAGAATGAGGGAAGCAATCTAGGCCAGTGAAAAATAGCTAGGTAAGAATGTGGTCTCAGCTGGAGCCTAGCTTCCATCCAATGCCCAAGGTAGTTCTGGAGAAACTTTTCAACCCCTGTGCCAGTCAGTCATTGGGTCAGCCAAGGTTTTTCCGCTACTCGTGTGTATGTGTGGTGGTGTGGGGGGAGAGGGTGAGTGGTGATGGGAAGCACAGTTTCCTTGGCAAGGTAACTCCCATTTTGTCAAAGGCAATTCTCCAGCAAAGGGAAGAGGCTTTAAGTTGTCAGCCAACACTCACAGAACCTGAGATGGGTACACCAGCTAGTGAAGGGTATCTGTGTGGAAGTCTAGTGGGGAAAACATGTGATACCTAAGATTGGCTTTAAAATATTCCAGTAAAGAAAAAGAAGGAAGGAAAAGATGAAGGAAGGATAGAAAGAAAGAAAAGAAAGAAAGAAAGAAAAGAAAAAAGAAAAGAGAAAAAGAGAGAAAAAGAGGAAAAGGAAAGAGAGGAAGGGAAGGGAAGGAAAGGGAAGGGAAGGGAAATGTTAATGGTAGGGGTAAAGAGATAAAACAAGAGCAGTCGAAATTTTGCAGTTCTTGAAGTAAAGTGAATGGTACATAAGGGTTCACTATGTTGTTTTTTTGAGTGTTATTTAAAATTACAATAATGAAAGTTTTCTCATTTTCTTTTTAAGTCAGTCTCTAGCATTTCTTATTTATACAATTTTGGGCAAGTTACTTAACATTTCTGTGGAGTAATTTCCTCATCTATAGAATGTAGATCATAATAGTAAATATCTCAATGGGTTATTTTTAGAAATGCCTGAGTTAAACACATACAAAGTAATTGGGATAGTTCCTGACCTAGAGTAAGCACTTTGTTATGATTCTTTTTTTAAAAGTCTGTCCCACACAGCCCTTTAAGCAGAGCTATGAACTTGTCTGATGATAAGGGAAAAATTCTCAGGTCAATTTTGGCCTCCACTAGGTATGCTGCCCATCAAGTTCTAGAGTTCATAACTATCTGGACAATCTGCTTATTAACATGGAGAGAGGATGTTGTCTTGGACGTCTGAGAATGATATACCATCCCTTGAACTTGAGACAGATGGAGGACTCTAGCATGGTAGGGGGAGGTAGCAGTCAACACTGTGTGACTTTCCTTTCCTTTATATTTATACATCTCCAAGACTTGTGATAAATCTAAGAGGCATTAAACGATTAGTCTCAGAATTCCCCTGGCCTTTCCCAAGACAGAAAATTTGGAAGAATTTTTTTCAGTGTGAATGTGAATGTGATTTTTTTTTTTTTTAATCCATGCATTTAGAATTAGTTTTGTTGACTTTTTTGGTTTCATCAGAATACTGCTAGACTTGCTTCAATGTAGATTCGGGGTATGAGCAGAGACTAAGAGACAAACTTATATTTAAATTACATAAGGGTCTTGATCCAAATTGGCATATTGTAACTGGAAAAATAGATTATTTATATTCCTTTCCCAATAATGTGTTAAGATTCCAATTTTTAAGTGTCCTCACCAGCACTGTGAATTATCCATTTTTCAACTTTCTTCACATGATAGGCCTATAACCATATCCTCCTTTTTATTGGGAAAAGAGACATCACTTGTGCATAAATTCCTTAAACTCTCTTTTTCTTAACTTTAAGGCTATCTGTAATTATACCTCTCTTTATCTCCTCCCCTTAAGCCTTAGAAGTTGTTGGCATCCCTCCTTCTCTTCCATATTAACTTACTACTTATGATCTGATTCCTATGCCCATACATTTTCTTCTGAAAGTTGCTACATTAGTTTTACTCTCACTGGTGACTTCAACCCTTCCTTCTTTACTTATTACTTCCTTTATGCCTGAAACATGAATGAGTCTCTACCATCTTAAAATTCTTTTTTCTTGATCCTGCATTACCTGGAACTTGCCACCTCTTTTGTTTCTGTCCTTATCCAAAATTCTTAAAAAGTAGAATTGAATCCCTGAAATAACTTCCTGTGTAACTTCTCACTACAATTATTTTGGAAAAAATTTCCAATTACCTCCCTTGTCAAGTTCATAATTCAATGGCCACCTTCCATTTCATATCATATTTCATTTCTTCAGATTATTTGGCTACAGTGGCACTTTTCTTTTTCTGAAATCCTATTCTCCATTGGTTTTTGTGCTAGAAATTGTTTTATTTTGTTGTTTTTGGTTTTTGTCAACAAATATTCATCACCTCTCCTTTTTATTATTTTCCCTCTAGTGCTGCGACTAGAAACTCCAGGGCCTGTGTTTCCCAATTCCATTTCCACCAGAGTTCTGAAGTAATTTACATTCTGATAAAGAGAATTTGCTCAAGATTTGAAAGACAGAAAAGAAGCAAAAATCGATGATTCTTCCTGTGAAATCAGTGGGTATATGCAAGGGCTTCTGCAAACATGTAGATAGCTATGATTATTTGCAGCAATTCCTGACAGTTCTAACCCAGGCAACAGTGGAAACTTCCTGCTTCCCTGAGGTAGGGGCCTTTTCTGACTCTACCCCTTTCAATAGTTTTGTATGCACCTAAGTCCTCCTAACAAATCTCTTCCTTACTGTAATAACTGGAGGTGTTTATGTTGTTATGACAAAAGACTGACTAGTCAGCTCCTATGAAGAGCATTTTGATGTTCATTCCGATCCTCCTTCTATGTTTCAGCCCATTCATTCTCTGTCTCCTTTGCAGTATTTGTTACCTTTCTGCATCCCTTACATGCTGATGATCTTTGGTGCTCTTCTCTTCTTATTCTACACTGTCTCTCTACTCACTATCTTATTCTACACTATTTCTACCTCACCCTTCCCTATACTGCATTCTAAAGTTCCAGAATGCTCATATTTTTCAGCTTTGCCTTGGGATAAGAGATCACCCCACAATTTCCATAGCTTAAAACAAACAACAAAGGTTTCTTAGTCACTTGGATTTCATGTCAACTGTGGGTCATTATGAGTTGGATGTGAGTCTGAGCCCCTATTTGGGATATGCTGTTGTCATATGGTTCTCAAAGTTTCTGCTTAGATGTGGCACATATCACATGTCACATGATCAAGCGTAGTATGAATGTGGTAGATACATATACTCTTCCCATGGAGGTATCACACAGCTCACAGTTGTAATTATAGCAACTGTAGGACTATAAAATCTTCCTACAAAGATGTGGAAATGAATATCTAGGGACCATAATTCAACCTACTACAATACTGATACTACTAATACTATTGATACAAAATAGCTATAATATATAGCATCCCCACTATGGAAACCTTCAGAATACTTTTTATGTATTATTTTGTCTAATATATACAAAAGAGATAAAAAGATTATAGAGGGAACATCATGACTTTACTGCCATTTTCTACTCTTTCTTTTCTTACACTTCAAGTCTGAAGTATAATTGATATGAATCAGCACCTGGGTGTTGGTGAAGCCTGGGACTCTGTTGAGATCCATAGCAGATTTCTAGTTATTATTATTGTCCTCTTCTTTCCATGCAATAAAGCTTGAAGTGGCTATATATCTGCCCAACTAAAGATTACAGTTTCCAGATATTTTGCACTTAAGGGTGGCCACATGACAGAGTTTTGTCTAAGGAGAGGTAAAAAACAAGTACTCTGAGTCTCTAACTAAAAATAATTGGGCATAAGCTCCCCTTTCCACTGGTTGGGAAATGCAAGCATTGGAGCATCTTCCCTGAGTTATATGCAGAGCTGTAAGCCATGAGCTGAACATGACAGAGATGATTACAAGGCCAAGACTGCCTGCTTAACTTCTGGACTGTTTACATGAGCAGGGAATAAACTACTATCTTATTGGAGCTTTCTTGGTGCCTTTGTTACAGCAGCCTAGCTTGCAAACTAAATAATATGGGCTCTAATGGAGAACGTTAGTGTGGAGTGTTTCCCCTTCCTCTATTCCTGCTTACCCTTTTGGTAGGCATTTCTGAAACAGAGCCTGGGAGTGAGGACAAGAAGTTTCTGGATCCCAGTTAGGAGACTGGCATTCAGAATGAATGGACCCAGGAGGAAAAAGTTGAGATTGACCATACATGAGCATGTCAGGTCTCTAAATTAGTATACCACCAGACTTCTATTCTCCTTTATCCTGATTTCTTTTTCTTAACCTCTTGAATGAATTTATAAAATCAGAGAAGTTTGTATTAATCCAGACATAGTTTTAATTTTTAGAAGTCTTTAGAAATGTTTAAAAAAATAATGGAAGTAGAGTTTGTAAAAAGAAAGGCATCTGACCTATTTTATCTTAGGAGAAAATTCATAACAAATCTTTGCTTTTCAATTATTTGTTTAAGACCCCAGTGCTCTCATTATCAGGAAGTCCAGGATCTCCTTCTTAAGGCCTCCTCCCCTTATGCATTGTCCAAAACCCCAGGCAGAGAGAGAAAAATGGAAAGTGTCACCAGTACCCTAAGAGGACCCACATTGGGCTTGCCATTGTGCCCACTGCCACTTTAACCGGTTCTTTAAACATTGTCCCGTACAGACTGGAGCATCACTGCCCTCTGTTGGCTGCTCACAGTTACATAGTTCCCAGCACAGGCTTGTGAGGGGATGGGGGAGGAGGAGGGTGCACCATGCTTAAGCCCTCAAGGTGAGATGCCTAGGTTCAGCCATTGGGACCAATTTGCACAACCAAATGAGATCATTTGATGCTAGGACAGTGGTTCCAGGCATCTGCTCCAAGGAGATTTTCTGCATTTGCCAAGGCCAAGGGGAAATTGAAAGTGTATCTTGATGTTACATAAATGAATTAATGTTTTTAAAAACTTTCAAAAACTCCTAGAAGTATAGATACCAAAATATATCTGTTGTTGCATATGCATGTTGAATTTGTGGTGGATTCTTATTTTCCTTTTTGTGTTTGTATTTTCTAGAGTCTTCAATGAAAATGAATTACTTTTGTAACCAGATATTTAATGCTATGAATTTATTTAAAAGAATAATGAGAAATAACCATGAAAAGAAGAAGTTACTTGGGGTGGGGTTTGGACACATGAGAGAATGCGGGGAACACGGGGCAAATATCCACCCTGTAAACTACAGTCCGATGCATCCAGAGAGATAAATCAGCAAAGATTTTTTTCCTTGGAATAGAAGCCAATGGAGTCCATAAGCTGGTAAGAACATTTCAACAATATCTTTGAGAAGTTGCTGGAGGCTTAGTGCATGCTAGCATGAGAATGAAAGGCCTCCAAAAGTCATAGTCATAGGAAGACCCCACACACTTGCAGGGTTTTCCTGAGGAGCACTGCCAGGTTCTCACAGGAGGACTCCGAGAAAGCCCCTACATGGAATTGCCAGGGCAAGAGAAAGAATAGCCATTGTGAAAACCTCCCCAACTTCCCAACTTTTCTCCCTAACAGAGGAGAAATACCCTTCACCTGTTTAGCCCATCCTCCACCCACCTCCCCACCAGCAACCCTCAGTTTGCTCTCTATAGTTAAGAGTCTGTTATGGTTTGCTTCCCTCTTTCCCTACCCCCGCCTCACCTATGTTCATCTGTTTTGTTTCTTAAATTCCACTTAGGAGTAAAATCATATGATATTTGTCTTTCTTTGGCTGACTTATTTCACTTAGCGTGATACAGTCTAGCTCCATCCACTTCTTTGCAAATGGCAAGAACTCTTTTCGATGGCTCAGTAATATGCCATTGTGTGTGTGTGTGTGTGTGTGTGTGTGTGTGTGTGTGTGTGTATGCCACTTTTTCTGTATCTATTCATCAGTCGATGGACATTTGGACTCTTTCCATAGTTTGGCTATTGTTGATAATGCTGCTATAAACATTGGGGTGTATGCACCCCTTTGAATATGTATTTTTGTATCTTTTGGGTAAATACCTAGTAGTGCAATTGCTGGGTCATAAGGTAGTTCTATTTTTAAATTTTTGAGGAACCTCCATACTGTTTTCCAGAGTGACTGCACCAGTTTGCAATCCCACCAACAGTGTAAGAGGGTTCCCCTTTCTGTGCATCCATGCCAACATCTCTTGTTTCATGTGTTATTAATTTTAGCCATTCTGACATGTGTGAGGTGGTATCTTATCATGGTTTTGATTTGTATTTCCCTGATGATGAGTGATGTTGAGCATCTTTTCATGTGTCTGTTAGCCATCTGGATGTCTTCTTTGGAAAAATGTCTATTCAGGTCTTCTGCGCATTTCTTAACTGGATTATTTTTTTGGGGGGGTTTGAGTTTGATAAGCTCTTCATAGATTTTGGAAACTAGCCCTTTATCAGATATGTCATTTGCAAATATCTTCTCCCATTCCATCAGTTGCCTTTTAGTTTTGTTGATGGTTTTCTTCACTGTGCAGAGGCTTTTTATCTTCATGAGGTCCCAATAGTTCATTTTCGCTTTTGTTTCCTTTGCCTCTGGAGACATATGTAGTAAGAAGTCGCTATGGCCAATGTCAAGGAGGTTGCTGCCTATGTTCTCATCTATGATTTTGATGGTTTCCTGTGTCACTTTTAGGTCTTTCATCCATTTTGAATTTATTTTTGTGAATGGTGTAAGAAAGTGGTCCAGTTTCATGCTTTTGCATGTAGCTGTCCAGTTTTTCCAATACCATTTATTGAAGAGACTGTCTTTTTTTCATGGGATATTCTTTCCTGCTTCATCAAAGATTAGTTGGTCATACAGTTTCTGGGTTTTCCATTCTGTTCCATTGATCTGTGTGTCTGTTTTTGTGCCTGTACCATACTGTCTTGATCACTACAGCTTTGTAACATAGCTTGAAGTCCAGAATTGTGATGCATCCAGGTTTGCTTTACTTTTTCAAGATTGCTTTGGCTATTTGGGGTCTTTTGTGATGCCATACAAATTTTAGGATTGTTTGTTCTAGCTCTGTGAAAAATGCTGGTGGTATTTTGATAGGGATTGCATTAGATGTGTAGATTGCTTTAGGTAGTACAGACTTTTTACACTTAAAACATTTTTTAATTCAATTTACTTAACATACAGTATATTATTAGTTTCAGAGGTAGAATTTAGTGATTCATCAGTTGCATATAACACCCAGTGCTCATTACATTAAGTGCCCTCCTTAATGCCCATCACCCAGTTACCTCATCCTCCCCACCTCCCCTCTAGGAATCTTCAGTTTGTCCCCTACAGTTAAGAGTTTCTTATGGTTTGTTTCCTTCTCTATTCACACTTTTTTAAAAATTATGTTCAGTTAGTCACCATACAATACATCATTAGTTTTGATATAGTGTTCAATGATTCATTAGTTACGTATAACATCCAGTGCTCATCACAACACGTGCCTTCCTTGTATAGACATTTTAACAATATTTGTTCTTCCAATCCATGAGCATGGAATGTTTTTCCATTTCTTTGTGTCCCCTTTGATTTCTTTCATAAGTGTTGTATAGTTTTTAAGTACAGATCTTTTACCTGTTTGGTTAGATTTATTCCTAGGTATTTTATGGTTTTTGGTGCAATTGTAAATGGGATTGATTCCTTGATTTCTCTTTCTGCTGCTTCATTATTGGTGTATAGAAATGCAACAGATTTCTGTGGGTTGATTTTGTATCCTGTGACTTTGCTGAATTCATTTACCAGTTCTAGAAATTTTTGGTGGATCTTTCAGGTTTTCTACATAGAGTATCATGTTATCTGTGAAGAGTGAAAGTTTGACTTTTTCTTTGTCAGTTTGGACGCCTTTTATTTCTTTTTGATGTCTGATTGCTGAGGCTAGGACTTCTAGTACTATGTTGAACAACAGTGGTGAGAGTAGACATCCCTGTCATGCACCCGACCTTAGGGGAAAAGCTCTCAGTTTTTCCCCACTGAGGATGATTAGCTGTGGCTTTTTCATATACAGCCTTTATGATATTGAGGTATGTGTCCTCTACTCCTACTTTGTTGAGGGTTTTTATAAAGAAAGGATGCTGTATTTTGTCAAATGCTTTTTCTGCATCTTTTGAGAGGATCATATGGTTCTTATCCTTTGTTCATTAATGTGGTATATCATGTTGATTGATTTGTGAATATTGAACCACCCCTGCAGCCCAGGAATAAGTCCCATTTGATTGTGGTGAATACTTATTTTAATGTACTGTTGGATTCAGCTGGTAAGTATCATGTTGAGAATTTTGCATCCATGTTCATCAGGGATATTGGCCTGTAATTCTCTTTTTTAGTGGGGTCTTTATCTGGTTTTGGAATCAAGGTAATTCTGGCCTCATGGAATGAGTTTAGAAGTTTTCCTTCCATTTCTATTTTTTGGAACAGCTTAAGAAGAATAAGTATTAACTCTTCTTTAAATGTCTGGTAGAATTCCCCTGGGAAGCCATCTGGCCCTGGACTTTTGTTTGTTGGGAGATTTTTGGTTACTGATTCAACTTCTTTTCAGGTTATGGGCTGTTCCAATTTTCTGTTTCTTCCTGTTTAAGTTTTGGCAGTTTATAGGTTTCTAGAAATTTATCCATTTCTTCCAGATTGCCCAATTTATTGGCATATAATTTTTCATACTATTCTTTTTTAATTGTTCATATTTCTTTGCTGTTGCTTGTGATCTCTCCTCTTTCATTCATGATTTTATTTATTTGGGTGCTTCTCTTTTCTTTTGATGAGTCTGGCTGAGGATTTATCAATTTATTAATTCTTTCAAAGAACCAGCTCCTGGTTTCATTGATCTGTTCTACTATTTTGTTGTTGTTGTTTCTATATCATTTATTTCTGTTCTAATCTTTATTATTTCCCTTCTTCAGCTGGCTTTAGGCTTTTTTTGCTATTCCTTTTCTAGTTCCTTTAGGTCTAAGATTAGGTTGTGTATTTGAGACTTTTCTTGCTTCCCTCTTATGACCGCTTTTGCTGCATTCCAAATGTTTTGGACTGTCGTGTTTTCATTTTATTTGCTTCCATGTATTTTTTATTTCTTCTTTAATTTCCTGGTTAACCCATTCATTCTTTAGTAGGATGTTCTTCAACCTCCATGCATTTGTCATCTTTCCAATTTTTTTCTTGTGATTGACTTCAGGTTTCATAACATTATGGTCTGAAAATATGCTTGGTATGATCTCAATCTTTTTGTACTTGTTGTAGCTTGATTTGTGACCCAGTATGTGATTTATTCTGGAGAATGTTCCATGAGCACTCAAAAAAGAATGTGTATTCTGGTGCTTTAGGGTGAAATGTTCTCAATATATCTGTTAAGTCCATCTGATCCAGTGTGTCATTTAAAGCCATTGTTTCCTTGTTGGTTTTCTGCTTAGATGATCTGTCCATTGCTGAAAGAGGGGTGTTAGAGTCCCCTACTAGTATTGTATTGTTATCAATGAATTTCTTTGTTTGTTATTAATTGATTATTTATTTGGGTGCCCCCAAATTGGGGGCATAAATATTTACAATTTTTAGATCTTGTGACCTCTTTACTGTGATATAGTGCCCTTCTTCATTTCTTGTTATGGTCTTGTTTTTAATCTAGTTTGTCTGATATAAGTATGGCTACCCTGGCTTTCCTTTGATGTCCATTAGCATGATAAATTGTTCTCCACCCTCTCACTTTCAATTTGCAGGTGCCCTTAGGTCTAAAATGAGTCTCTTGTAAGCAGCATATAGATGGGTCTTGTTTTTTTTTTTATCCATTCTGATACCCAATGTCTTTTGGTTGGAGCATTTAGTCCCTTTACATTCAGAGTGATAATTGATAGATCTGAATTTAGTGCCATTGTGTTACCTGTAAAGTCGGTGTTTCTGGAGATTTTCTCTGTTCCTTTTAGTCTTTGTTGTCTTTGGTCTTTCTTTCCCACTCAAAGAGTCCTCTTCATTATTTCTTGCAGGGCTGGTTTAGTGGTAACAAGCTCCTTCGGCTTTTGTTTGTCTGGGTAACTCTTTATCTCTCCTTCTACTCTGAATGATGGCCTTGCTGGATAAAGTATTTGTGTCTGCATACTTTCCCCATTCAGCACGTTGAATATATCATGCCTCTCTCTTCTGGCCTGCAAAATTTCTATGGACAGAACTGCTGCTAACCTGATGTGTCTTCCCTTGTAGGTTAGGAATTTCTTTTCCCTTGTTTTCAGGATTCTTTCCTTATCTTTTTATTTTGCAAATTTTACTACACTATGTTTTGGTGTTGGCCTGCTTTTGTTGATTTTGATGGGAGTTCTCTGTGTCTCCTAGATTTGGATGTGTATTTCCTTCCCCAGATTAGGGAACTTTTCAGCTATAATTTGTTCAATAAATCTTCTGCCCCTTTTTCTCTCTCTTCTTCTTCTGGAACTCCTATGATATGAATGTTATTACACTTTAAGGAGTCACTGAGTTCCCTAACTCTACATTCATGATCCAATATTTTTCTTCCCTTCTTCTTTCAGCTTCATTATTTTCCATAATTTTATCTTCTATATCACTTATTTGTTCTTCTGCTTTTTTCTATTCTTGTGGTCATTACATCCAGTCAGTTTTGTATCTCACTTTTTTTTTTTTTTTGGCCTAACTGGTTTTTAGGTCTTTTATCTCTGTGGTAAGGACTCCCTCATGTTTTCTATCTTTTCTCAAGCCCAGCTAGTATCTTTATGATTTTTGTTTTAAATTTCATTTCAGGCATTTTACCTATACCTGTTTTGATTAGAATACTGGCCATGACTTCTTGTCCCTTTTTTGGGATGATTTCCTCCATCTTGGCATTTTGTCTAGGTCTCTATCTTCTGTGTGTTAGTAAAGCCTGTTATGTTTCCTGCTTTTGAGAGTAATGGCAATGTTATGAAGAGGTCCTCTACTGTCCAGGGCCTGGTCCTTTGGGAGGTGTTTCTGGTGTATGCTGTGTGCACTCTGCTGTTGTGTTTTGGCTGCTTTTTCCTCAAGTCAGTCCTCAGGAGAGTTTCTCCTTGCCTATAGTGGGGAGTGTTTGGACCTTGTTCAGTGTGTGGTGAGTTTTAACTAAGTGTGTTTTGGTCTACTTGTTAAAAGAGGCTAGATCCCATTTTCCCTACAGCTTAAGTTTTGCAGCACTCTATGGTCAGTTGACTTGGCTGTGCAGAGGGTTTCTTCGGGGGGAGAGGCCTGCTTCTGCTGTGACTCTCAAGCACACTTGCCCTAGTTCAGAAGCACCTGCAGAGCACAGTGAGGCAGGGCTTGGTGTAAGTGGCTCAAGCCTCCACTATGGGGTGCTGTGCTGCTCACTGAAGTCCAACTGTGCTAATGTGTGGCAGGGGGAATGGGTATGGCATTAGCCTGCTTTCTTCCCTGGAGAGGGGAGTTCAAGCCTGCTGCTGTTCAGGAAACCCTCACAGAAGAGCAAACAATTTCCCCTTATTTGTCCCAGGCATCCTTCAGATACCTGTCTTCAGCCTTTCAGTGTCTGAACCATCTGGCTGCCTGCCAAGGGCAATACTCCTGTGTTTTATCTCAGGCATGCCGGCTGGGTTTCAAAACTCCAAATTTTACAGACCCAGCCCAGCATGGGCCTGCACTGATCCTCTGGTGGAGGGTCTTGCTGCACTGTGACTGGTACTGGTTTGTCCCAGAAGGACAGTTGCAAGAATGCACAGGGATTTGGAGTTTATGATAAAGCTTAGCAAAAAGCTGGTATCCAGGTCACCTGCCCTCAGCAGGTGTCTCTGCTCGTATGCTAATGAATGAATCAGTGGTGCCCACTGGCTCTTGTATCCCCTCTACCAAATGCACTCCAAGAGGGGGAACTGTCTCTCCCAGTGCAAACCAAGGGATCCTCAGGCCATCTGCCCACTCCCAGGCTTCTGTTCTTTTTCTCCACAGAAGCACCTCTATGCCCACCAGGCTCCAGCTGGCAATGGTGCAGACTTATAAAACTTTAGTCTTTGAGCTCCACTGCTTGTAAAAACTTGCAATAAATCAGCCCCTCTCATTTTCCCCATCAGTGGTTTTGGGGAAGTGTTTTTCCTGTGCAATGCCCTATGCTCTGTTCTCTCTCTCTCTCTCACCTCTCTCCCCGATCAAGGCTCTCTCCCCTCCATAGTATTGGTGATTGTCTTCTCCCCCAAATAATATCTCCATATCTCTTACCTTCCACAATGTGGCCTCCTTTCTCCCACTAGTTGTTCAGTTTGTTTTCTCAGTCCTCAGATCGATTTCCTGGGTGTTCAGAATGATTTGCTATTTATCTTGCTCCATTTGCAGCATGAGGCAAGCATAGGGTCCTTCTACTACCCCACCATCTTAACCTGAACTCCATTGCATTTCTAAATATTCTAAAATAGGAGTCAGAAGACATGAGGAAATAAGTAGTAAGGGGTGGCAGGTGAAAGCTTTAATTTCTGGACTCTTGGTTGTGAATGACAGAAATCCAACTGAAACCAGCTTAAGGAAAATAGGATGTACGTGGCTCGTACCTGAGAGGTGTAAGGGTGTGGACAGAGCCTAAGGCTACTGCAGTGTTATCAGAGCACTTTCTGTCTCAGCTTTGCTTTCCTCTAGAGGCTCTCCATGAAGTGAGGAAGCTAGCCCTCAGCTGCTCTAGGCCTAGAGCCTGTGAAGCTTTACAACTTTATCCTCCTTAAGAATTATAATTGATGCTTTTGGTTCATGAATTTGCCTCTGGTGATGGAGGCAAGGCTCTTTCCTAGATAATCCTATCAGTTTCATATGGTTGGAGAAAACCACTTCCCCAAAGTCAAGGGCATATGGCAGGGGGGAAAAATTAACATGTCCAATGCACAGACTGGAATGCCAGGGTAGAAGATACTGAAAGTTACATCAATAGATGAAATCATATGTTTAACAGAAAAAAAAAACAAACCATGAAAGTGATGAATTGAGGAAACCTCAAATATATATACTATGTGAAGAAAGTTGGAGGAAAAATGTTATGTAATATTTGGGTGGTTATTTTGTCTGCCTATATAAGACTTATGAAGTCATTGAAATCAATCTGTATTCTCGTAGTCTTTTTTCCCCTTAATCATTAGAGGATCATTTTATTTCTATATTAAAGAGGACTCTACATCATATTTAGGACTGTTTGTTATAGCTATTTAAGACATGCTTTGGTATGGAAAACTCTCACAGTTATTCATGCTAAGCCAGTCATCTAATAAACAGAGCTTGGCTGCACTTGTCATTTAACATTTTTTTTTCCTGGTTCATTTTGTATATTTACAGAGGAGGAAAGAGAAATTCTCAAATCTTTTTTCCACCTTATAGTGTAGCTATGTATCAATAAAAAGTGGATTTTCAAGATGTGATCATATTTTAATGGGTTTGTAACATGGTAAAAAAAGAAAATTGGCAATCATACAGTTATTCTTTTAGTTAATAAGCCATTTGGGAATAACAGAAATATAATAAAGAAAGAAACAAATTATACTGTGTGTAAGAGGAAAAGATGACTAGACATAAAGAAAACTTGACTTTAATTTTCTGCATAATTAAAATTTTGATTTCATGTATATTCCTCTGATTTTTTAATGAAACATGTCTTTTAGACAGAAAGAAACCCTTTGAACTGCTTGAAATATTGATATTTTCAAAGAAAATTAATCAATAGTAATAGTAATAGTGATAATAAGCAGTAGTAGGAGCAATAAAAATTTTAAAAATATTATCCTCATTATTTCAGACACAAGAAACAATTTCTGAATGAAGATAGAAAACTCAATGCATAGATCAAACATAGAAATGTATGTATTAATGTTATATGTTAAAAGAGTAGTTTTTATGTGTAATATCTGTTTTAGTCTTTAATTCTTTCATGGATATTCATGATTATTTTATTTTTTGTTGAAGGGAAATTTCCTGCTTGAATTAGTAAAAATAGAATAAAAGCTATTACAAACAACACCAAAATCTCAGTGGTTTAAGACAGTAAAGTTTATTTTTTACATACAAAGTCTAAAGCAGATGTTCTGGGTTAGTGGCTCTTCTCTAAAGAGAAATCAAGGACCCAGGCTCTTTTCATCTAGTGGCTGTCCCATGATAGGGACAGAGATCTGACCTCATAGGAATGCACATTTGTTCTGGGTATGGATTTGCTTACCTGCCAGCAATGTTTTGGCCAGAAGCACTATTTATGGACTTACAGAACATTTAAATTCACCATCTTGAAATCCTATACAACATTGTTTTACAGCAAAAGAAGTGTGGCAGAATGGGATTCACTGGTCTTTCCATATATGTCACTGACTGGGATACTCTCCTACAGCATACAGGGTATGGTTTGAACACATATGATACTGTTTCTCCCAAGGTCAGAATGTATGGCTCCAAGAATCCTGAGGGAGAAATATGAATTGCTCCTCTCCTATTACACCTAATTATTCATTTGCAAAAGTTTGCTTCCCATCTTTGAAACTTTGGACTTTCCTGATTTAGTGATCTCAGTTTCCAAGGAACTAAGGAATGTTTCCATCAGGAAACAGGAACAGACCTCTGTTCCATTGAATTGTAAGTTGAGACTGCCATCTGGCCATTTTGAGCTTTTCATATCACTAAATTAATTGTAAAAGAGGAGGATACTTTTTTGATCCTGATTATCAAGGAGAAATTGGTCTGCTGCTATACACTGGGCACAGAGAGGACTATAGCTGGAAGTAAGTGGATTCTCTGGATTACCTTTTAGCCCATACATCTTTCATAGTAAAAGTTAATGGAAAACTACAGAAATGCAATAGAGATAGAACTACTGAGGCATTAGATTCTTCAGGAATAAAGACTGGAGTCACTTTATCAGCTTAATAACCATAACCAGTGGAGATATTGGCTGAGGTCAGAAGAACATGCAGCAAGTAATGGAAGAAGTTGTAATTACAAACTTTCTTCTGACTGGTTACAGAAACAATGACTCTAGTAACAACTGTTGCATACAGTAGTTTCCCTCTTTTTTCCTTAAGTTATTATTATAAATAAGGATTGGTAATGATGGTTAGTGCTTTTACTTTTGTGCTAGTTATAGAGTATCCAAGGTAGGGTTATAATTGGACCAGTAGAGGAACCAACTTAACCAATAAATCAATAGGGTGATGTTGACATTCTTGTGCGTGTCTTCTCTTTTGTGGGAGAATGTTAGAATATTTTCATTGAAATAAATGCAGAAGCCTCAAGTTTTTGCTACAGAGGTTAAAACATGTGAGGAGGGATGTGCACAGATGCTGAAATGACAAAGGTAAGAAATGTTCTGATAGTATTGACTCTGCTCCAATTCCACCCTTCCACAGAGTCTTCCGTAAGGCTGGGGCTAGGATAGTTTCCATGTCTGGGACACCAATTCATTTTTGCTGGTAGACAGCACTAAAGGGGCTTTGGAAAGTGGAAAAGGAGAGAAGAGACTTTCTTTCTGATAGGCATGGTGTGAACAGCAGAAGTCAGACACCTTTTCAAATATGTTTTGTCATTCCCAAAGCTGGACTTGTGCTCTCTCAGATGTATCAGCTGCAGCCAACTGTACACCTTGTTGAAAGGTCAGAGTACCATCTACTGAAATCCCTCCTCTGAGCTGCTGAGGTACAATCAGTAGCTGGGATACACGTTGTAATAAAGTCTGATTTCATTTTTTTATATTTGATTTCTGACTTTTTTTTAAGCCTTACCCTCCCTTTCCCACTTGGTCCCACATTTGACCCTTTGAACTAAGCTAACAGGAAGGGCTCAGTGTGCCTTCTCCTTTGGCACTGGTAAGCAATTTAAACCTTGCAAATCTCCATCCCATGCACAGGAACTTTTTCCCAGTCCCAATATAGGAGCCACTATTAAGGGCCAACCCACTCTGTCTGCCTCACTCAAGTCAGCACAGACCTACTTGTGCATGCTGTTCTTTCCCCAGAAGTCCTTGTATTGGTAATAAACTTTTTCTCAAATTCTTTTGTTGTGTGGAGTGTCACCAGCCTCTTTATCTTACCTATAATTGGGAGGGAGTCCATCCCACCTTTAAGAGGTGACCATAAATATAGTCCCTTCTCAGAGGACTAAGAACAAATTACTTACGGTCACTCTGAGTTCCTAGGTTTTGGTAACTCATCTTTTCCCTTTTGTTTCCCTACTACTGTATTTGTCATTATTACTGCATTACAAATTACCCAAAACTAGTGCCTTACAGCAAACACATATTATTTCACAGTTTCTGAGGATTAGCAATGTGGACACAAATAGCTGGATGCCTCTGGCTCAAAGTCTCTCATGAGGCTGCATTCAGACTGTTGGCAGGCACTGTGGTCTCATCTGAAGGCTTGACTGGGAGAAGGAGAAATCAGCTTCCAAGTTCTCCCATATGGTTTCGCAGGTTTCACATCCTTGCCACATGGACCTTTCTCTCCAATGGACCGCCTTTTGACTTGGCAGCTGGTATTCCCCAGATGAATTATCCAAGAGAGAATGAATGAAAGCATGCCAAGAGAGAAGCCACAGTACTTTTATATCCTAAACTTGGAAGTGACATTTCATTATTTCTGCTTTATTCTGTTCATTGTAAATATCACTAAGTCTAGCCCATTTTCAAAGGGAAGTTATTGTACAGAGCATGAATACCAGGAGATGGAGGTTATGGAGGCCATTTTATAAACTCTCTATAACATCCAGCTCTAGAGGTGGCAGTAGCTGCCTGCAATTATTTCTGAATTACCTGAATGTTCCCTTTCTGCTTCTTTGGTTTCACAGGTTACACACTGTACAATCATTGCCCTAATATTAAATCTCCTATCTTTGAATAATGTGGTTTATTTTTCCTGACTTGATACTGAGGGATACAGTACTTAGTCCTCTGCCAGAGTTTCTCCAACCACCCAGTTCAACAACTAAATAGAGCATGTCATACTTCTGTCCACACTCCATTGGTCAGAACCCAGTCATATGACAAATATAGCTGTGAAGGAGGCTGAAGAAATGTACGGAGTGTACAGATATTAGTGAAATTAGCAGTTTCTGTCATACTGCATACACACATTGTCAACACCTCCTGGATACCACTTTCTCAGCTAAGTAACTTTCTACTCAAATAAATTTCTGCAAAAAATCAAAACACCCTGTAAGCAGAATGATTCAAATTTTTTTTCTTTATTTTCATTAGCTTCTCACATTGAGGCCATTAATTTCCCTAGAGGCATTGGAAATAGCAGGAATTTTATATAGGTAAGAGTTAAAGAAAATCTGTGATTCAAAGGTATTTATGTAAGAATGATCTTCTTTAAGTCATTATAGAATTAAAATATTAGTCCTTGCCACTATACAGTATTTTCAGCAAAAGAAGAGTGTATTGTAGAAACTCTGGACAATTTATTAGCACTGACTTTATGTATCAATTTCTCTACTATACACTGACTTTATGTATCAATTTCTCTACTATAATTCTATAATAGAGAATAGTAGAGATGTTAAAGTCATTAGAGAGAAATGAAAATGAATTTCATCTCTCTGTGTAGAAGTTTATCTGCTATTTTCAAATACTATGGATCTTTATAGTCAAAACAGATATAGACAGAATTCATGGTCTGGTTAGCAGGAATTCTTAATAGTAAACTTCAGTACTTTTGGAGTTATCACAGGGAGCTTATTCAGCTTCAGAATAAGTTTTCCAACTTTAACCTTTTACACCTAATGGATACTATTTGGCATTTGTTTTCTTTTGTAAAAATTAATTTTCAGTGGTGCTTGGCTGGCTCAGTCAGAGAGCATGCGACTCTTTTGATCTTGGGGTCATGAGTTCGAGCCCCATGTTGTGTGCAGAGATTACTTTAAGAAACCAAAAAAAAAATTAATTTTCCAACAGGTAATAAATTCATATGGCCGTCCAAGGGAAAACAAAACAAAAAAATATGTCATGAACTCTCCTTTGCACCTGTTCCTCAGTCCAATCAATACATTTGACCACCCCTTTACATGAGTAACTATTGCTGTTAGTTTCTTATATTCCCCTGAAGAATTCATGCATGTACACATAAATATAAACATATCTCCTCTTTGTATAGACAAAGGTTATTTTACACATTGTTTTGTACTTTTTTTCCCACTTTGTGTATCTTGTATTTCCCAAAACTGTTCACAGAAGAGTTCATTCTATTTTTCTTCCCTGACAACTACAGTTGCATGTAGTAGATTCTATTGGGTGAATGTACTATAATTAATTTAACTAGTCTCCCATAGATGGACTTTTAAGTTATTTCCAAACTTTTGTTGTTATAAGGAATAATGTTGTACGTGTGTTACTTCTATAGAATCAATTCTCAAAAGTAATTTGCTGATTCCAGGAGAATATAATTTTGTTTCAATTTTGTTATTAAATTGTTCTCTGTAGGGGGTTGTAATAATTTACACTCCAATAAGAAATGTATGAGAATGCTTATTTCCTACAATTGGTTATTTTTCCAATGAAAATTTTACTTACCTGAGAATCTGTAGTTGTGACATTTTCCAAAACCAAAACCATAAGTAATCATTTTTCAACCCACCTCAAATGTCTAAAAAAGATCAGAGTGCTATAGATTTGAATAACTTCAAGTAGACCTCTTCTAAAATATGTATAATAGATTTCCTAACTACCTACATGTTGTTGTTGGAGGAGGACAAGGATCTGTACCTTTAAGATCGTCCTCTCTTACTGAGCTGGATTAGCTAGCAATCTTGTAACACAGTGTTCTTGTTAAAGCTTGATTTTGGCTTGAGAATCTCACTTCAGCTTTGATATAGTCTTTAGTGGCATTCCTGAAATTAGTTTTCAAAAACTAAATTTGTTGAGGCTATTTAACTATTGCTTCTGTTACGCAGTGATTTATTTATTTATTTATTTATTTTTTAAAGATTTTATTTATTTATTTGAGAGAGAGAATGAGATAGAGAGAGTATGAGAGGGGGAGGGTCAGAGGGAGAAGCAGACTCCCTGCTGAGCAGGGAGCCCGATGCGGGACCCCATTCCGGAACTCCAGGATCATGACCTGAGCCGAAGGCAGTCACTCAAACAACTGAGCCACCCAGGCACCCTGTTATGCAGTGATTTAGCAACAGGTAATGTCGTAACAGTGTTTAGAATGTGGCATGAAATCTTTACTACACTGAAGTTTTAAGTAAGAAAGAACAATATTGTCTTTTGCAATCCAAACAATCCTTTCCAATATAATCTTATATGAAATCTTAAATAAAAATCATATAAGCACAGTACGGTTAAATTCAACTGTGTAAAAGGAACTTGTAATGTCATCAGTTGATATGATTATAACCTGTTATAGTCTATCTATAAAATACCTTAAAGAGCAGGTCTCTCGGTGCTTGACATTATTGGCATTAATTAATGGTGGTTTTAAGAGTTTTAAAAGCAAACACTTATTTAGTCGAAATCCACCTTTGGATAAATTCAGAAAATGCTCAAAAGCTCATGAGCCCAAGGTTTAGTTCACAAAGTGCCAAGAGTCCTACTAAAAAGGGCATTCAAGTAGATTCTGGTGACTGAGGTATTAATGGGCATACAAAATCAGGTGGTGAGTTTTTGTCTCTACCTAAAACGAATGTAATTATTTTCTCAGACCAAAACATTTCAGGCAAGGTAAGCTTTTATTTTTTTATCTGAACTGACCAGATCTTTTTGGTTCCCAGCTTTAGTTTGTGTCTCCTATCTGTCTAAAGCAAGTCACAAGCATTCATATTTCAGCCAAAAGTTCAAAGGTTCCCCTTAGAAAAGCTTCCTAATCTCTTTCTCTATTTTCTGGGCCTTGGTCTTGTTTTTTTGTTTCTTTTTGTTTATGGGCTTCACACCATTTAAGATTTTATCTCTTTATTTTACATTAATAAAGGTTTAATGATAATCTGTTTGCCTTAGCCTAGCAAAACTGAATCAGAGAGAGTGGGATTCTTATCTTACTTAGGGTTTTCCGCAATTCAGCAAAAATTAATCCCCTCAAATATTTTGCTGGTGTTTCTCCCTGAAAGAGGCACCTCCAAATCTTTTACCCTGTAGGAGACCTCCTATGAAATCATTGCAAAAATCTGATAGAAGGTTTTTTTTTTACTTCTCTCTCTTTTCTTTCGTTTCTATTTGAAAGCCTGGGCGGTAAAGCAGGGCACCCATTTTTCTTTATCTGACGGAGAAAAGCTTCCTCTAGTCTTTGGTGCTTACAGTAATTAGGGAATAGAACTGTTTCTGATTTCTATTTCATTCCCTTTCTCTTTAGTCTATTTTCTTGTTCGTCTAGAACAACTTCTGATTTCACATCTGCCAATTTACCCTTGTTCTCATTAAAACTTCAACTGAAAGACCTTTCTTTCAAAAACTTTGACCCTACTTAGAAAGGCCTAGCAAAAATTCCTTCCATGCCTTGGTATTAATTAAAACCACCTTTCCTCTAGGCAGTTCCATTGTATAAAAATGATATAATAAAAGTAGATAAAAAGAAATACAGTGAAAACAGAAACAAAAGGGAGGGAGAATGAAATGGGAGAAATGGTTACTTGCTTTGTAATCTTTAACTGTATGCTCATTGTGGGTGGGTACTCATATATTAGGTAACTAGTTTGGCTTTTATTTTCAAGTTCACTTCTTAAATCTTTATTCAGATTCCTTTCTTCCAAAACTGACAATACAGAGGGAACATCATACAGTTATTAAAACTAAGCAGAATACATCCATCTGGCATGCCTTTCAGGAATCCAGCCCACTAAGTTTTGCTATGTGTTTGATGACTCAACCCCCTAAGATGCAGCACAAGGAAGAATTTCCTCATTTTGCAGAACTGCCAAATCTCATTCATTGGAGCGAAGGCTCCTCATTTGGGGCTCATTTTTGGACAGTTGTTTATCTGTTTAATTTTTTTTTTTAAATCTCTCTCAGCAGAGGGAGTTTGTCATGATTTTCTAAGCAGCAAGTAAACATACTCCTTCCTTCCCCCATGAAGCTTCAGATTTTTGGTCACTGTGCCTAGTTTTTCCACTTTTTTTTTTCTTTTCTTTTTTCTACCTCAGCTACATCTCTTGGCTTCGTTTATTTTTTGGAGGCTCCAATTTATTTTCTTCCATTGAAACATTTGTCTAATTTACCGCACTTGCAAAAGTCCTTACTTTATTTTTATCTTCTTCCTTGTAAAGCTGTTCATCTAAGCTCTTCTTCACTTTTCCCCACTTTATTTTAAAATCATAATTATTAACGTTTAGTGCAGGCATTATGCCATGTACCCTCCCAGCATTTTCTCCCGAGGGAGGCACCTTCATTATCCTGTTCGACAGATAAGAAACAAAGGCACGTAATTTAAGTAACTTGCATAAGGTCCGATAGCTGAAAGTGAAGTGTTATACCCAGCTATTGGCTCCAGAGGTAATGCACTTACAGAAAAAAAAAAAAAAATCTTTTAAGAAGTTTTATTAGACACAAAGAATAGCTGTAAACTACGTGCAAATTACAAAAAAAAAAAAGCTCGTATCTGTCCCACCATGAGACAAGTTTTTCAGTTTTCGCCACTTAAAAAAATCCCTTTCCTATTTTTGAGCCTCTTGCCATTTAACACGGCTCCTCGACGCCCCTCTTCCCACTTCTCTCCGCAAACGTGTCTTTTATTATGACTCAGCCCAGCCCGCTCCTTGCCAAGCGGCTGACGCTCGCGGCGGAGGCGCCGGGGCCGCCGCTCGGGGGCGAGGGCTCGCGCCGCGGCTCGCGCGCTCTCCTCCCGCTTTACGGCTGCTGAAAACCCGGCCCGCGCCCGGCAGCCGTACCGCAGACGAGCCCGCGCCCGCGCCCGCGCCCGCGCCGCTCAGGTAATCGGAGTCCTTCTGTTTTCAAAGTTTTGCCAAAACCAGCTCGGCGCTCTGAGGCGGCGCGGTCTCGGCCGAGCCGTCCAGCCCTCCCTCCGGCCCAGACTGGCGCTGCTGTGGCGCTGGCCGCACCCCTGCGTGGGTCCCGGGACGCCAACCCGGCGTCGGGAGCCGGGCGGAGGGGCGCTCGGGCGGCGGCGGGGCGGGGGCAACTTCGAGGGGCGGTGCACGGGGCACCTGGCTCCGGCCGCCCCCTACTCAGCCCGGGCACTCTCAGGCCGAAGGAGCCCTCATCTTCTTTTCGAGGCTCCCGCCCACCTCCCGAAGCCGACTGTCCTAAGAGCGGAGCCCAGGAACTCCCGAGTGCCCTTTTCTGACACGTTCACACATGCACGCAAGCCAGCTGGGCTGCCGGACGCGGCACCCTAGCGGGACGCAGGTAAACACAACCGGCACCGCGGACCGGTGTTTTGGGGATGGCTCGCCCAGAGTGACGCCCCGCGTGTGGAATGCCGCTACAGAGGACGCGCAGGATGGCTTTCTCAAGGAAGTTTATGAGAAAGTGTTGAAAGAGCAGCCTATGATTAGCGCCTGCGCTGGCTTCTACCTTAGTGTCGGCCTTAGTACACATTTGCCCTGCGGTCTCATTCTTTTGTAGCGGCAACCTCTAGCCCCCTGACGCCTTCGTTTTCCACATTCTTTAAGCTTCCCCCCTCCACCATTTTCCCTCCTTTATTGGGTAGGTTGTCTTTTGGTGTCTGTGTTCTTTTGTTCCTCACTATTAGAATAACAAGTTCACATACAGTATCATTTACTTTATTATCGTCCCTATGCTTACTGTTGCTTGTGTATCCAAGAGCAGAGTAATAGATCCTGGACCTGTGCGTGTATGTCCTACTACCTCATTTAGCTATGCAGAACAGAAGACTTGGGTTTGTTAGGAACTAAGATAATGGTGCTACTTGTTGATGGACTACATCTTGACAAACATAAGCAGTTATGTCACAGGTTCCAGTGGCATTCACTCCATTTAGTTCAATCCAGTAACAGCTCTTTGAATGCCAGTCATGGGTAGTGGGTGACAGGTGAAGGGAGAAACAAGATTCAGTTCTTGTCCTACAGAGACTCTATATCCAGGAGAAGGGACCATAATTAGTGCTGCAGTAGTGGTACAAAGCTCTGGGTGAATGGGGGGAAGAAGATTAAGGAAAGGGTTGGGTTTTAGACTGGGCTTTGATGTTTGAGTAGGATTTTCCCCATTTCTTTAAACCCTCCTAAGAATTTTTAATAGGAAGAGGCTATCATTCAACAGTACTTTCACCTGAAACTACTCAGAGCTTTTTCTTCCCTATAATTGGCAGTAATTTCTGATTTCAGGACTTGTGGGAAATATGAAAGTAACTCCTTCCCAAGAGTGATCTAATGTATTCCTGGTATCATACAAAGAGTATTATAGACTTTTATTATAGGACCAACAAAGATGAAATGGTCAATTTATTAATTACTTACAAAAGCATTAACAGATTCACAGAGACCTCAATATTTATTCATTTAGTCACCAAATGTATCAAATGCTTGATGTGTGCCAAGGATTGTTTTTGGCACTGGAATAAAGCACTGCCTTCTGGGAATATACCTGTTAGTGGAGGGAGACAGTATATTTAATAAATAGAAAAATATGTGGTGGTACTATAATAAGTGCCGTGGAGAAAGGATGTGTATGTGTGGTGTGTGTTTAGTGGTTTAAAATAGGATTGTAAGGGAAGACCTCCAGAGAAGGTGACCTTTCAGTAGACTTAGAGCAAGTGAAGGAGTTAGCCATGTGATATTTGGGGCAAGAGCTTTCTAGGTGTACAGAACAGAAAATGCAGAGGCCCTACATACCGGTGTGTTCAAAGATCAGCAAAGAAGCCAATGTGGGTGGAGTGGAGTGGAGTGGAGTGGAGGAAGTAGGGACCTAGGATGTGGTCTTAAATGAAATAGATGCTAGATTGTACTAATGGTTTAGTAAGCTATTGTAATGACTCTAGATTTTACTCGAAGTGATGGGAAGCCTTTGGAGTGTTTTCATCAGAACTGACAACTATTTGACACCATTACTCTGGCTGCTGTGTTGAGAACAGATTGAAGGAAGAAGGCAAGGGTAGAAGCAAGGGTGCCAGATAGGCTTTTATAATAATCCATGTGACAGATGATGGTAGGTTAGATCAGGATGGTAACAGTGGAGATGGTGAAAAGTTAAGATTCTGGATATATTTTGGTGGTATACTCTACAGGATTTGCTGACAGGTTGTGTATGGAGTATGAAAGCAAAAGAAACTTAGGAAAATTTAATTACCTAAGCAATGGAAAATACAGATTTCCACTTACTGAGATGGGAAGATAGCAGGAGAAAGATATGGTAAGGATTAAGAATTTGGATTTGAACGCATTAAGGGTTAGATGCATTTTAAATATCCAAGTGGGGATGTCATACAGGTGGTCTGAAAGCCAGGCTAATGATGTACATTTGGGATTCTTCAGCATATAATGGATTTTAAAAGTGAAAAGATTGGACGAATTCTTAAAAAAAAAATGTGTGGGGTTAGAAAAACTGAAGAGGACCAAAGATTGAGCCTTGGGACACTCCCACATTATGAGATAAGAAAGAACCATCAAAAGATTCTAAAAATGAGCTGCATGCTTGATAATAGGAAGAGTTGGAGAGTATAGGATCCTGGAAGTCAAATGAAGGAAGTGTTTGAAGAAGTAGGGGACCTGCCAACTGTTCTAAAGATGAAGATTGAGAATTGACTTAGCAAAGGAAATCATTGATGACCTTGATGATAGCACTTTCCATGGAGTGGTGGGTGGTGAAAGCTTGTTTGGAATATTTGAAAAGTGGGAGAGAAAATTGGAGAGGGTGATGGTATACATCTTTTGAAGATTTTTATTGAAAAGATAGGGAGAGAGGGCGCCTGGGTGGCTCAGTTGGTTAAGCGACTGCCTTC